>NC_057394.1:53803733-53960165 GCF_019320065.1 Cervus canadensis
ACATCTAGGTTGCTTCCATGCCATAGCTATTGTAAATAATGCTGCAATGAATATTGTGGTACATGTGTCTTTATCAATTCTGGCTTCCTCGGGGTATATGTCCAGTAGCAGGATTGCTGGGTCATATGATAGTTTTATTCCTAGATTTTTAAGGGATTTCCATGCTGTTCTCCTTGGTATTTGTATCAGTTTAAGAGAGTTCTTTTTCCTCCACACCCTCTCCAAGGCCCAGCCATTTGTAAAACTCTTTGAAGGATGCAAAATCAGTAGATAAAATACTTGGCTTGGAGTTTACATTATAGTTGCATAAGTAAAAAATTTAAGAAATCATGAAATTTTTAGAGAAGAATTATAAGATTCTAGATAAAATTCTAGATTCTAATAAGCTAGAGATCATATACCTCTAAGTAAGTTATTAGTTATAGCAGGCACGTATATGTTGGCATACTTTGGCATATATCATTGTCGATGTAAATTGTCACCTTTTCTGATTGTAATATCAAGCATGTAGAGAACTAAGAACAAAGCAAGAAACATGACTGAGGTAAGATTAATCTGGCTTGACTTAAGTATGTAATATATTCAAGTGAACAAGAAACTCAGAGAAGAGGCAATGCTCTAAGATAGATCCTGAATTCCAGAATGATTATATGCAAGTTTATTTACAAGTGAGGAAAGAGTCAGTATCACATTTGTTTTTCTGGTAGTTTTTAAAGGTACGCTGTAAAAATGTATTGAAATTTATTAGAAGGTAGACCCATCTTTGAAAATGAAGACTAATGCTAGTTAGATTCCCTGATGTGTCCCCAGATGAGAAATATATAAAAGCTCTGTATATTGTGAGGAAAAAAGCAATATTTAAATTTCTAAATGTTTTCTTTTTTCTGTGTCTTCTGAGAATGGTAAAACAAGATGTTATCTTTCATTCTCACTTTCCTCTACAAAATATGTTCTCTTCTGGAATATATGCTAGTTTCTGGGAATACAGATAGGCCCTAATCAATGTAATATTTTATAATAAGATTGTGAAGTCAATTATATTATCATTTTTCATTGAAGAAAATAAATTCTGTGCTACAAATGATATCCTAGAGCAAAGTGGTGGTTGTGAGAAAAATAAATAAATAAATAACAACAATCTAAAATAATTCTCAAGAGAAGAGTTGGTTGTATTTAGTAATTGTGAGAAAGCCAAAAACAAAGCACCAGTTCAAGTCTTTAGAGATCCAAATTCTTATTATATCTCATATAGAATTCTCTTCAGTATACTATTACATTCTGTTACCATCATTGTTTTTATGTTGACATATTCCCTAATGTATCATAAATTCTTTGACATCAGAAACATGTTTATTTATCATTAAATTCTGTCCAAACCACTGAATATATTTATATACCATTAAAATAAGCTAATCATTTTAGTTAACTGAATGAGGGAGTGAGGGGACTGTAATGACATTCACTATGCCATTCTCTTTTTGAGGAGAAAAGACAGGGACTGTAAATTAATTATGCTTTATATTTGCTGAATTTTAGTAAAAAATACAAAATAAAAATATTCTGCTTGTAGACCAGTGAAATAAAAATACAAATCTGAGGAAAGCCATTGGCAAAGAAAGTTACCTGAAAAAACTTTAGAAATTTCAGTGTAATACATGAGTATCAATTAGCTTCTTCCAACACTGGATACCAAGGAAGGCAAATTTACTCAAAAATGCAAATATGAAAATAAAGTCTTAAATTTAAAGGTTATCCCCATATCCAAGGTAAATAAGTACAAAGAAGCAAGATACTGAAGCAGAGAGAGGAAAAAAGAAAAGAAAGAAAGAAATCTTATTACTTAAACAAATTGGTAAAGAATATGAAGAAATCATAGTTTAAATCTGAACAGTCAAAGAGCATAAAAAAGATTTTTATAAGGTCATTAAATTGAACATGATAAAGTTTTTGGTTATACTAAATACACAAATACACATTTCAGTGAAGCAAAGTAAACACGGTATTCTGAATAAGGGAATTCAAAAACAGTGCAGATTTATCACAGATTAAAAACTACATTGCAATGACAATAATATCAATAATAAGATATTAATAATAATAGCAAAGTGATATAACATAATAATAATTAACAATAACAATTAATAATATTAATTATATAATTGTTAATCATATAATAATATTAATAATTAATAATATAATATATTATATATAATTATATTTTATATACATTTTATATATTATATTTTATTTTTATATATTATATAATATATATTTATATATATTATATATTTTATATGTAATATATATGATACAATATATATTATATAATATGTAATATATATTATATATTTTATTATATATTTATATTATGTTATATAAAATCATATTATATTATATAATAATGATATATGTATAATAATACTTATATCAATAATAATAAGAAAAAGTAATAGCACTAGAAAATGGGGAATAATGCAACACAAAAGTTAGACACTTTTAGAATTTATGAAAACCAAGAATGTACCAAGAGAAACAAAATGCATGAAAGCAGCATCATTCACAATCTTTAGAATGTGAAATGAAGGTGGAGACACATTAAAAAAGCCCAGTTAGGCACCATGATTTGAAGAGGAAGATCTATAGTTTAACATGAGTTGTGAAGTAGAAAGCCAGCAGAGAATTCATGTGTACTTACCACTGAGACAAAGAGGAATTTGAAATCTTCAGGGCTAGGGATTATGCTAATAGCAGTAGCCAATAGAGTGTAACTAAGGAAGAAAATATTTCTAAGTGATCAATACAAAGAAACAGAGGATTCTTTGATAACATGAAAAAAAAAAAAAGAAAGAAATAGAGGAGAAAAAGACTGGAGATCTCTCAAGAAAATTAGAGATACCAAGGGAATATTTCATGCAAAGATAGGCACAATAAAAGACAGAAATGGTATGGACCTAACAGAAGCAAAAGATATTAAGAACAGGTGGCAAGAATACACAGAAGAACCATACAAAAAATATCTTAATGACCCAGATGACCACAATGGTGTATTTTTTTTTTCTATATTTATTCCCTTGTTTGCTTTTCCTATTGTTCTTTTTCCCTTGCAGTTAATCTTTAGTGTTTATAAATCTTCTTTATCTATCTTTATTTAAATTTGCATATCTATTCTTTCTTTCTCTTCTTTCTTTCCTGTTCTCTCAATGTATTTGTTAGTTTTGTTTCCATTGCTTTATTCCACACCTGGCACCTTGCTTTAGTTTTGTTTTCCACTTTGTGCTTTAGTTAGTTTTGTTCCTAACTGCTAGATACATGTTTTGGTTTCCTTTGTTTGCTGGGTCAATCCATTATACTTTTTGTTGTTGTTGGACTGTCTTGTTTTTGATTATGGGTGTATATGCATATGTGTATATCCAGTCACATTTTTTACTGCTGTTATAAACCTCTCCCTCTAGGTTGGACTTTTGCAGTTCTGTGGAGTTTTCCTTTTTTTTTTTTTCCATTTTTTTTCTTTCTTCTTCCTTTTCTTTCTTTCTTTTCTTTTCTTTCTTTTTTTTTAGGTGCTCTTTTCTATAATTTTAATCTTTAATTTTTAAGCCCATTATATTTTGTCTACATTTATTACTTTGTTTGCTTTTCCTACTGTTCTTTTCCTTTTGAAGGTAATCTTAATGTATAGAAATCTTCTTCATCTACCTCTACTTAACTTTGCATATCAATTCTCTATTTCTTTTCCTCTCAACATATTTGTTAGTTTTGTTTTCATTGCTTTATTCCACACCTGGCACCTTGCTTTACTTTTGTTTTCCACTTTGTATTTTAGTTACTCTTGTTCTTAACTGGTAAATAACATTTTTGATTTTCCCTGTTCACTGGGTTAATCTGGGTACTTTATTTTTGTTGGACTGTTTTGACTTTGCTTATGGGTGTATATGTATATGTTTATATTCCATTATTTCAGTTATTATTTGCCAGATTTTGTAACTGCTATTTGTCTGGCATTCATCTTTGGTTTCAGGTTTTGGGGTATTTGTTTTAATCTCAATGCCATAACAGACCACCTGCAGAACCTTTATTCTTGAACAGAGATCAAGCCCTGAGCCTTTGGAGTGGGAGCCCTGATTCCAAGACCTTAGACTACCAGAGAACTCATACAAAGGAAACCACTTGAGTACAAGACCCAGTATCACCCAACCAACAGTAGCACCCTGTGCAGAATGCCTCATCTAAATAACAAACAAGACAAAATACAAACCCAGGCACCAGCATACAGGATTACCACCTCACTCAGCCTTTTTCATCAGAGGAAAAACACACAAACAAAAAAATCCAGCACAAATCTCACCCCACATGAAGCTTACACAAAGTGCTGGACCAACCTTAGGAGGGGAGAAACCAAAAGGAAGAAAGAATTCAACCTTGAAGCCTTGGAAAAGGAGACCTCAGACACAATAAGTTAAGAAAAGAAAAATAATGAAAAGGCAGAGAAATACTACACAAATGAAAGAAAGGACTAGAAACACAGAAGTCCGAATAAATGTAGAGGAAATAGGCAAACTATCTGAAAAAGAGTTCAGAATAATGATAGCAAAGATGATCAAACACCTCGAAAACCAAATGGAGAAAATACAAGAATCAATTAACAAAGACCTAGAAGAATTAAAGAATAAGCATACAGAGACAAACAACACAATTACTGAAATTAAAAATACTCTAGAAGGAATCAGTAGCAGAATGGCTGAAGCAGAAGAACGAATCAGTGAGCTGGAAGAGAAAATGGTGGAAATGACTTCTGAAAAGCAGAATAAAGTAAAAAAGAATGAAAAGAACTGAGGATAGCCTCAGAATCCTCTGGAACAATATCAAATGGACCAACATTCAAATTATAGGGGACCCAGAAGAAGAAGAGAAAAAGAAAGGGTATGAGAAAATTTTTGAAGAGATTATAGCTGAAAATTTCCCCAAGGTGGAAAAGGAAATAGTCAATCAAGTTCAAGAGTCACAAAGAGCACCATACAGGATAAACACAAGAAAAAACATGCCGAGACACATACTAATCAAATTAACAAAGACTAAGCACATAGAAAGAATATTGAAAGCAGCAAGGAAAAAGCTATAAATAACTACAAGGGAAACCTGATATGCTTAACAGCTGATCTTTCAGCAGAAACTCTACAGCCCAGAAGGGAATGGCAGGATATATTTAAAGAACTGAAAGGGAAAAATCTACAACCAAGAGTACTGTAATCATCAAGGATCTCATTCAAAACTGATGAAGAAATCAAAAGCTTTTCAGACAAGCAAAAGCTAAGAGAATTCAGTATCACCAAATCAGCTTTGCAACAAATGTTAATGGGACTTATATAGTCAAGAAATGGAAGAAAAAAAGATCTACAAAATCAACCCCAAACAATTAAGAAAATGGCAATAGGAACATATATATCAATAATTACTTTAAATGTAAATGGATTAAATGTTCCAACCAAAAGACAAAGACTGGCTGAATAGGTACAAAAAACAAGAACCATATATGTCTTGTCCAAAAGAAACCCAATTCAGACCTAAAGACACATATAGACTAAAGTGAGAGGATGTAAAAATATATTCCATGCAAATGGGAAGCAAAAGAAAGCTGGAGTAGAAATTCTCATAACAGAAAAAAATAGACCTTAAAATAAAGATTTCAAGAGATAAGGAAGGGCAATGCATAATGATCAAGGGATCAGTCCAAGGGGAAGACGTAACAATGATAAATATCTATGCACCCAACATAGGATCACCTCAATACATAAGAGAAACACTAACAGACAAAAAAGAAGAAATGAACAGTAAAACAATGATACTAGGAGACTTTAACACCCCACTCACACCAATGGATAGATCACCAAAACAGAAACTTAATAAGGAAAAACAAGTCTTAAATGATAGATGAGATGGATCTCATTGATATCAATAAGACATTCCATCCAATTCAAAAAAAAAAAAAAGAAACACCTTCTCAAGTGTACATTCAACGTTCTCCAGGATAGACCATGTCTTGGGTCACAAATCAAACCTCGGTAAATTTAGGAAAACTGAAATCATATCAAGCATCTTCTCTGACCACAGTGCTATGAGATTAGATATCAATTACAAAAAAAAACAACTGTAAGAAACACAAGCACATGGAGATTAAACAACACGTTTCTAAATAACTGACAGGTTACTGAAGAAATTAAAAGGGAAGTAAAAAAATTTCTAGAAATAAATGACAATGAACAACTCAAAACCTATGAGATGCAGCAAAAGCAGTTCTAAGAGGGAAATTTATAGCAATACAATCTTACCTCAAGAAACAAGAAAAACATCAAATAGGCAATGTAACTTTACACCTAAAACAACTAGGAAAAGAAGAGCAACAACAACAGAAAAATTACTAGAAGGTAAAAAAATCATAAAGATCCAAGAAGAAATACATGAAAAAAAAAAAAAAAGAAATGATAGAAATGAAAAAAGATTAATAAAACTAAAAGCTGGTTCTGTGAGAAGATAAACAAAATTGACAAACCTTTAGCCAGACTCATCAAGAAAAAAAGAGAGAAGAATCAGATCAACAAAATTAGAAATGAAAAAGGAGAGGTTACAACAGACAATGCAGAACTACAAAAAGTTATAAGAGACTATTATGAACAACATATGGCAATAAACTGGATAGCCTGGAAGAAATGGACAGATGCTTAAAGAGTTCAATCTTCCAAGACTGAACCAGGAAGAAATAGAAATTATGAACAACCCAAATACAAGCACTGACATTGAAGCTGTGATTAAAAAAAAAAAAAAATCTCTCAGAAAACAAAAGCCCAGGAGCAGATGGTTTCACAGGAGAATTTTTACCGAAGAGCTAATGTCTATGCTTCCAACATTTTTTCAAAAAATTGCAGAGGAAGGAACACTTCCAAACTCATTCTATGAGGCCACCATTTCCCCGATACCAAAACCAGGCAAAGATAATACAAAAAAAGAAAACTACAGGGCAATATCACTGATGAACACAGATGCAAAAATCCTCAAAAAATATTTAGCACACAGAATTCAGCAACACATCAAAAAGCTCATACACCATGATCAAGTTGGGTTTATTCCAGAGATTCAAGGACTCTTTAACATAGAGAAATAAATCAGTGTGATATATCATATTAACAAATTGAAAGATAAAAACCATATGATAATCTCAATAGATGCAGAAAAATCCCTTGAGAAAATTCAGCACCGATTTATGATTAAAACTCCTCATAAAATGGGCATAGAAGAAACCTACCTCAACATAGTAAAGGCCATATGATAAGCCTACAGCAAACATTATTCTCAGTGGTGAAAAACTGAAAGCATTCTCCCTAAGATCAGGAATAAGACAAGGGTGTCCACTTTCATCACTATTATTCAACATAGTTTTGGAAGTCCTAGTTACAGTAACCAGAGAAGAAAAAGAAATAAAAGAAATCCAGATTGAAAAAGAAGAAGCGAAGTTCTCATTGTTTGCAGATCACAAGGTACTGTATATAGAAAACCCTAAAGATAGTATCAGAAGATAACTAGAGTTAATCAGTAAATTTATCAAAGTTGCAGGATACAAAATCAATGCATAGAAATCACTTGCATTTCTATATACTAACAATGAAGAATCAGAAAGAGAAATTAGGGACTCAATCCCATTCATCATTGCAACAAAAGTAATTAAATATCTAGGAATAAACTTACCTAAGGAGACAAAAGAACTGTACACAGAAAATTGTAAGACACTAATGAAATAAATTAAAAAATGACATAAATGGATGGAAAGATATTCCATGTTCCTGGATAGGAAGATTCAATATTTTGAAAATGACTATACTATGAAACTACCAGGACTTTCCTGGTGGCTCAGATGGTAAAAGCGTCTGCCTACAATGCGGGAGAGTCAGGTTTGATCCCTGGGTCAGGAAGATCCCCTGGAGAAGGAAATGGCAACCCACTCCAGTACTCTTGCCTGGAAAATCCCATGGACAGAGGAGTTGGTGGACTGCAGTTCATGGGGTCACAAAGATTCAGACACGACTGAGCGACTTCACTTTCACTTTCTTTCATACTATGAAACATGATCTATAGATGCAATGTGGTCATTATCAAATTACTGCTGACATTTTTCACAAAACTAGAACAAAAAATTTCACAATTCATATGAAAATACAAAATACCCCAAATAGCCAAAGCAGTCTTGAGAAAGGAGAATGGAGCTGGAGTAATCAGTCTTTCTGACTTCAGATTATACTACAAAGCTACAGTCATCAAGACAGAATAAGAAAGAAAGAAAGAAAGTGAGGTTGCTCAGTCATGTCCTACTGTTTGTGACCACTTGGACGGTAGCCTACCAGGCTCCTCTGTCCATGGGGTTCTCTAGGCAAAAATACTGGAGTGGGTTGCCATTTCATTCTTCAGGGGATCTTCCCTATCCAAGGATCGAACCTGGGTCACCTGTATTGCAGGCAGACACTTTACCCTCTTAGCCACCAAGACAATATGGTA
The DNA here is from genome assembly GCF_019320065.1 of Cervus canadensis. Taxonomy (NCBI): domain Eukaryota; kingdom Metazoa; phylum Chordata; class Mammalia; order Artiodactyla; family Cervidae; genus Cervus; species Cervus canadensis. The sequence goes on from NC_057394.1 coordinate 53,812,272, forward strand.
CTAGTACAAAAACAGAAATATAGTCCAATGGAGCAAGATAAAAAGCCCAGAAATAAACCCATACACCTATGGGTACCTTATTTTTGACAAAGGAGGCAAGAATATACAATGAGGCAAAAACAGCTTCTTCAATAAATGGTGCTGAGAAAACTGGACAGCTACATGGAAAAGAATGAAGTTAGAACACTTCCTAACACCATACACAATGATAAACTCAAAATGGATTTAAGAGTGAAATATAAGACCAGAAACTATAGAACTCTTAGAGGAAAACATAGGCAGAACACTCGATGACATAAATCACAGCAAGATCCTCTATGACCCACCTCCTAGGTTAATGGAAATAAAACAAAAGTAAACAAGTGGGACCTGATTAAACTTAAAAGCTTTTGCACAGTAAAGGAAACTATAAGCAAGGTGAAAAGACAACCCTCAGAATGAGAGAAAATAATAGCAAATGAAACAACTGATAAAGGATTAATTTCAAAAATATACAAGCAGCTCATACAACTCAATACCAGAAAAACAAGCAACCCAATAAAAAAGTGGGAAAAGACCTAAACAGACATTTCTCCAAAGAAGGCATACAGATGGCTAATAAACACTTGAAAAGATGTTCAGTATCACTCATTATTAGAGAAGTGCAAATCAAAACTACAATGAGATATAACCTCACACCAGTCAGAATAGCCATCATCAAAAGTCTACACACAATAAATGCTTAAGAGGGTGTGGAGAAAAGGGAACACTCTTTCAGAATACAGCTATGGAAGATGGCATGACGATTCCTTAAAAAAAAAAAAAAACTAGGAATAAAACCACCATATGTCCCACCAATCCCACTCCTAGGCATATACACTGAGGAAACCAAAATTGAAAAAGATACATATATCCCATTGTTCGTTTTAGCACTATTTACAATAGCTAGAACACGGAAGCAACCTAGATGTCCATTGACAGATGAATGGATAAAGAAGTTGTGGTACATATACATAATGGATTATTACTCAGCCATAAAAAGGAATGCACTTGAATCAGTTCTAGTGAAGTGGATGAGCCTAAGATCCTGTTATAGAGTGAAGTGAGTCAGAAAGAGAAAGAGAAATATCATATTCTGACACATATATATGGAATCTAGAAAAACGATACTGAAGAATGTATTATAGTGCAGCAATAGAAAACAGAAATACATAATAGACTTATGGACAGTGGTAGAGGGGAGAAGAGGGTGAGATATATGGAAAGAATAACATGGAAATACATTACCATATGTAAAATAGATAGCCAACGGGAATTTGCTATATGGCCCAGGAAACTCAAACAGGCGCTCTCTATCAACCTAGAGGGGTGTAATTGGGAGGGAGATGGGAGGGAGGTTCAAAAGGGAGGGGATATATATATATATACCTATCGCTGATTAATGTTGAGGTTTGACAGAAAACAACAAAATTCTGTAAAGCAATTATCCTTCAATAAAAAGTAAATTAATTAAAACAAAACAAAACACTCGGCATTCAAAAAATGAAGACCATGGCATCTGGTCCCATCACTTAATGGCAGATAGATGGGGAAACAGTGAGACTTTATTTTGGGGGGTTATACAATCATGGCTGATGGTGACAGAAACCATGAAATTAAAAGATATTTGCTCCTTGGAAGAAAAGCTATGATCAACCTAGACAGCATGTTAAAAATCAGAAACATTACTTTGCCAACAAAGTTCTATCTAGTCAAAGCTATGGTTTTCCCAGTAGTCATGTATCTGGGGATGTGAGAGTTGGACCACAGAGAAAGCTGAGCACCAAGAATTGAAGCTTTCAAACTTTGGTGTTGGAGAAGACTCTTGAGAGTCCCTAGGACTGTAAGGAGATTAAACCAGTCAATCCTAAAGGAAATTAGTTCTGAATATTCATTGGAAGGACTAATGCTGAAGCTGAAGCTTCAATACTTTGGCCACTTGATGGGAAGAGTCAACTCATTAGAAAAGCCCCTGATGCTGGGAAAGATTGAAGGTAGGAAGAGAGGGGATCAACAGAAGATGAGATGGTTGGATGGCATCACTGACTCGATGGACATGAGTTTGAGCAACCTCTGGGAGTTGTGATGGCCAGGGATTCCTGGCGTGCTGCTGTCCATAGGGTTGCAAAGAGTCACTTTATTGAGCTGAACTCAATAGAGAGTACATTACAGAACACAAATCATCTACAAAGAAATTGGCAGTAGCATCAGACAGAAGATCATTGGCCATTCCAAGCTTCTGTGCACGTTGCCTGTGTGCTCAGTCACTCAGTTGTGTCCAATTCTGTGATCTTATAAATTGTAGCTAACCAGGCTACTTGTCCATGGGATTATCCCAGCAAGAATACTGGAGTGGGTTTCCATTTCCTTCTCCAGGGGATCTTCCCAACCCATGGGTAGAATCTGTGTCGCCTGTGGCTCCTGCATTGGCAGGTTGATACTTTTCCACTAGCCATCTACATCATGTTTGTTGATATGTAATTGACTAAAGCAATTCACATGCATTTAACGTTATAAAGAAATAACAATCCTCTCATGTGTTGAAATGTAGATGTGATCTTGATAAAATGTACATTAAATACACCATAACTGAAAGGCAAAATTAGAAAACATTATGTAATATATGAATTATACTTCTTCTTTTACAATGCATATTTTCATAGAAAGTCAGAAATAGCATATTTAGTTGTAAATCTACTAAATACTTTTTCAGTCAATATTCCCCCTGAATTCCAAATAGTCAGTATTTCAGCTTTATGTTTCTTGAAATTTCACTCTTTGTTTCTGTCTGGAAAAATCCCTTCTCATGAATTTCAACCTACTACCTTCTCTTCCTTCATTCCTTTGTGTGACAAATGCCATCTTGGCTCACATGCAACTTCTCATCTTGTCCTCTTCAATACACCTTGGCTCCAGTTCTAATCTCCACAACAGGGCTTTCTGTAGTGGTTGGAGCTGATTTTGCCACTTGCATATAGGCCAAAAGTGGAAGGAAATTAATATCCTTTGGGAGAAGTCCTCTTCTATATATAGTCTAACAGTTCATAAACATCATTTTCTAACAATGAAGATAACACCAAGGAGCATGTTTTACACATAAGGGACACCAACATATGCCAGTTGGATCAAACCCTAGTTTTTCATTGGAAATTGGATCTAGCAATTTAGTGGTAATTTACCAGGTAACATATCCTGCTTAGTTGTATTTGGTTCCCTGTTTCACTTTATCTTCACCATCGATATTTTCTAAAGTCCTCTTCAAAATAAACCCATTGAATCTGAATCATGTCCTCAATATCTGTTTCTCAAGGAACCCAAACTAAAGTGCAACACTTAAAGCTACTCTTCTCCAAACTAGTTCTACCTTCATTCCCACACCCTGTGTACAAGCAGCTGTTGTTGTCAGTCACTAAGTCATGTCCAACCCTTTGCAACCCTTTGAACTGCAGCACACGAGGTTTCCCTGTTCTTCACCTGAGTTTGCTCAAGTTCATGTCCATTGATGCCATCTAACCGTGTCAGTGATGCCATACAACCTTCTCATCCTGTCACCCCCTTCTCCTCGTACCTTCAACCTTTACCATCATCATGAGTCGGCTTTTCACATCAAGGGACCAAAATATTGGAGTTTCAGCTTCAGCATCAGTCCTTCCAATGAATATGCAGGGTTGATTTCCTTTAGGGTTGACTGGTTTGATCTCCTTTCCATCCAAGGGATTCCCAAAAGTCTTCTCCACACCACAATTCAAAAGCATTGACTTTTGGCACTCAGCCTTCTTTATGGTCCAACTCTCACACCATCATATGACTACTGGAAAAACCATAGTTTAGACTATACAGACCATTGTCAGCAAAGCAGCTATCAAGATAGAAACCTAGCCATCATCAATTATATCTCTTTTTCTCTCTCTTTCTCCCTCATAAACCACATATATCCATGCCTTCAATCAATGAATATTGCCATATGATTAGATCATGTCAAATCAACTTTGTTTCTTCTAGGTCCTTGTTAAACATTTCTTGCATCTTCTCAATCCTTGTCTCCAGGCTGTTTATCTGTAACTCCATTTTGTTTTCAAGATTTTGGATCATTTTTATTATCATTATTCTAAATTCTTTTTCAGGTAGATTCCTTATCTCCTCATCTTTTGTTTAGCTTGGTGGTCATTTTTCATGTTCCTTTACCTGCTGCATATTTCTCTGCCTTTTCGTCTTGTTTAGATTTCTGTGTCTGGAGTGGGCTTTCTGTATTCTGGTGGTCTGTGGTTCCTTTTTATTGTGGAGGTTTCTCCCAGCGGGTGGGGTTAGACAATTGGCTTGTCAAGGTTTCCTGGTTAGGGAAGCTTGTGTCGGTGTTCGAGTGCGTGGAACTCTCCGGAGTGCAATGGAGTGTCCAGTAGTGAGTTTTGAGATGGGTCTATGTGTTTGGTGTGATTTTGGGCAGCCTGTATGTTGACACTCAGGGCTATGTTCCTGCATTATTGGAGAATTTCCGTGGTATGTCTTGCTCTGGAACTTATTGGCTCTTGGGTGGTGGTTGGTTTCAGTGTAGGTATGGAAGCTTTTGGATGATCTCTTATTACTTAATGTTCCCTGCAGTCAGGAGTTCTCTGTTGTTCTCAGGTTTTGGACTTAAGTCTCCTGCCTCTGGATTTCAGTCTTATTCTTCCAATAGCCTCAAGACTTCTCCAAATATACAGCACTGATAATAAAACTTCTAGGTTAATGGTGAAAAGATTCTCCACAGTGAGGGAAACCCAGAGAGGTTCACAGAGTTACATGAAGAAGAGGAGAGGGAGGAGGGAGATAGAGATGAGCAGGAGGAGAAAAAGGGGGACTCAAAAGGAGAGAGACAGATTTGCACAGTACTCTGTTCCCTAAGTGTTCTCCATAGCCCAGAACACCCACAGAGATTCACAGAATTGGATTTAGAAGAGAAGGGGGAGGGAGGAAATAGGGGTGATCTGGGGGAGAAAAAGGAGAGTCAAAAGGGGGAGAGAGTAATCATCACACTCCTGAATAAAAATAGCTATTGAATATTGGATTCTTAAATGTCCAAAATTGATATCAAATACTGAAAACCAAAGATTAAAAATCTAGAATAGAGGTTAGACTCTTAAAAATGCAATATTAAAAACAAAAACAAAATCACAAAAAATTAAAGAAATATATATGAAGTTTGCTTTAAAAATAGGGTCTTTTTTTTGCAAGGTTATAGTGAAATGAAAATGAAAATTAAGGAGTAATAGAGGAGTAATAGAGGACTTTAAAAGAAAATAAAAGAAAAAAATTTTAAAAATAAATAAAAATTTTAATTAAAAAATAGTGAAAATATATAATAGAGGAATAATAGAGGACTTTAAAAGAAAATAAAAGAAAATGAAAATTAAGGAGTAATAGGGAATTTTAAAAGAAAATAAAAGAAAAAAATTTTAAAAAAAACACAATTTTTTAAATTAAAAAAATTAGTAAAAATATGTCTAGGAATTTCTCTGGAGCTGTTGCGGTCAGTGTGGGTTTGGTTCAGTTTCAGATAGCTCCTCATTCCAGTTTACACTTCTCGGTATCTACAGGCCCCTTCCGGTGTAGTTGGTGTTACCTACAGGGATTTTAATCTGTTGCACCGGTCACTTCTGAAGCGGTTCCCTTTGTTCATTTGGCTTCTGTTTGCAGGTCTCTTCAGTGTCTAACTCCCGCCCTGACACAGGCGGGCGGAGGTGGTCTCTCATTTAGGTTCACTTGCTCAGTCGTGCTGCGGGGAGGGTGGAGCCTGCAGACAAATGTCACTGGCCTGTGTGGGGAGGACTCGCAGTGATCCTGCCACACTGGGTTTGCCCCCGCTCACAGGGTGTGCTTTCCCCGTCTACACTGCTGAGGCTCCCGGCTGCTCTATATGGAGCGGGCCCTGCGTTGTGTGCGATTCCAGTTTTTGGGTATTCCACAAAAGAGCGGGCCTGCGTTTTGTGCCTTCCCCAGCCCGAGCAGCTTAGGCAGTCAGGAGCTTGACGGGCGCACTCTCCCCGAGTGCAGCGCGCCTTCTCCCCTCCAGGGTCCCAGCCTCAGTTTCTGCACGCACTGGTTGGGTGCGCCGTGTGTCTGTTCTGGGGAGCTGGCCTCCAGCCGCAACCCTCCCAGCAGATGTCAACCATCCAGAATCTCAGGAAGTCTTTGGTTAGAAACTGGGAGCCTGTTTGCAGTTTGGTAGGGGTGCCGTCTCTGGGGCCGAGTTTGCCCCTTTCCCCTCCCCCCTGCCTCCAGCCTCCTGCGGGGGATGGGCCGGTCCGCAGCCGGCTAGCTCTTCTCTGGAATTGCTCAATCCTTTTGTTCTGCGAATGTCCAGCAGTGTGTTTGGTTAGTAGTTTTCACAGGTTAATTTTCTCTCTCTCTCTTGCTATCCCACAGTTTAAGTTGCTATCTTGCATTAGCTCCCTTCAATTGCCCTCAGGGCACTCAGGCCCGGTCTTTACCCTAAGCAATGCTGCCCGCTCCTCTCCTTTCCACCCCCACTTGCTGGTGGCGGATGCGAGCATCTGGGGTACTTTTCTGCTGGGAGTTGCTTTTACGCAATTAATCTGTGAGTTTTATTTATTTCTCCTCCTGGTTAGGTTGCCCTCTGAGATTCAATAACTTCTCCCAAACCCACCAGTGAGAGGGTTTCCTGGTGTTTGGAAACTTCCTCTATTACGGCTCCCTTCCTGGGACGGGTCTCCTTCCCTAGCTCTTTTATCTCTCTTTTTATCTTTTATATTTTGTCCTACCTCCTTTCAAAGACAATGGGCTGCTTTTCTGGGCGTCTGATGTCCTCTGCTAGCGATCAGAAGTTGTTTTGTGGAGTTTGCTCAGTGTTCAAATGTTCCTTCAGTGAATTTTTAGGGGAGAAAGTGGTCTCCCCATCCTATTCCTCTGCCATCTTAGCTCCTCCTCAAATCAACTTTAATTCAGATTGCTGAGTCAGCTTTTGTCCCTTTTATCAATTGTGTCCCTTTAATTGTTATTCTTCACAAGCAACTTAAATAATCCCATTGAAATGTAAAGTTAAAAATGTTACCAAGATATTTTTTTTTCATTGCTTTCAGGAAAAGTAAAACTCCTACAACCTTTATATCCTAGCTCAAATGTATCATTTCAACCTCACTTTATCACACTCTTTCTATTATGTGTTTCAATGTTACTGAACTAATAGAGCTAAGTAATTTTTGGAACAGCAAATTTAAACTTCTGGAAGAAAAGATAATTGCAAATGTTAAGCCCAGTGGAACTACACCAATAATGAATTGATAATAACAAGGAACAACTGTGTTGAGAAAATAAAATGAAATATTTTTGAGCCATAGGAAGGACTATTTATTTGTAAATATGGATATATATGATGATAAATATTTATAATGCATTATCATTGATTTACTATAGAGATTATCTGAAAAATTATCTTCAGCAAACCTTGACTATATGATGTGAATGGGGAAAAAAAATGACTTACTGAAAAATGAGAGTAGGTACAAATTGTTTTGTCCCTATATCCATGAAAATAAAGATGATTGTGTTATTCTCACAATGCAAACTAAATTCCCTGAGAAGTGACCATATAGATATTCTTATAATACTATTTAACAAAAGAAGTATGCTCTATTAGTTTTCTTTTTTATTAATTATATGGACATTTTTAACATATGATCAATAATTATGTCAACTTAGTAAGTTACAAATCAAGAGATATCCTTGTATGACTACAGCTCTTGTGTGGGGGGTGGGGGGAGAAGAGAATGTAGTTCTATAAGAGAAGGAAGGTGCAAATGGAGATAGTGTATACCCACTATTTGTTTGAAATTTGTTTTTTTCTTCACAGGAAAGGGTATGTTCCTTCATAGATGTCATGCATTTTATGTATCAACAGTTTCTATTAATGAAACATATAATTAGAAGATCTATCTCTTGATAAATATCTAAATTCCTGATAAATTCAGGAAGATGGATAGGAAGAACATGTGGAAATGTGAGGAAAAGAAAAAAAAATGCAGAAATGATTGTGGAAGGAGCACTGTGAAGGACAAAATGTCATTTTGATTAAGCATTTTGTGCATCATATCCTCTGAGATACTAATATTAATATTTACATTTATTTATCAGTTAGTGCACTCATTAGTTTACTAAAGTTAGTCACCTTTTAGGATTTTAAATAGCTCTGCTGGAATTTCATCATCTCCACTAGACTGGTTCATAATAATACTTCCTAAGGACCACTTGACTTCACACACCAGGATGTCTGACTCTAGGTGAGTGACCACACCATCGTGGTTTTCCAGGTCATAAAGACCTTTCTTACAGAGTTCTTCTGTGGATTCTTGCTACCTATTCTTAATCTCTTTTGCTTTTGTTAGCTTCTGTTCTTTTTTCTGCCCATCTTTGTATGAAATGTTCCCTTCAGTTCAGTTCGGTTGCTCAGTTGTGTCCAACTCTTTGCGACCCCATGGACAGCAGCAGATCAGGCTTCTCTGTCCATCAGCAACTCCTGGAGCTTACTCAAACTCATGTTCATCGAGTCAGTGATGCCATCCAACCATGTCATCCTCTGTCGTCCCCCTCTCCTCCTGCATTCAACCTATCCCAGCATCAGGGTCTTTTCCAAGGAGTCAGGTCTTCGCATCAGGTGACCAAAGTATTGGAGTTTCAGCTTCAGCATCAGTCCTTCCAATGAATATGCAGGACTGACTTCCTTTAGGACTGACTTGTTGGATCTTCTTGCAATCCAGGAGACTTCTTCAGAGTCTTCTTCAATACCACAGCTCAAAAGCATCAATTCTTTGGCACTCAGCTTTCTTTATAGTCCAACTCTCACATCCGTACATGACTACTGGAAAAACCAAAGCTTTGACTAGGCGGACCTTTGTCGGAAAAGTAATGTCTCTGCTTTTCGGTATCTCTAATTTTCTTGAAGAGATCTATAGTCTTTCCCATTATATTGTTTTCCTTTATTTCTTTGTATTGTTCACTTAAGAAGGTTTTTTTTTGTTTGTTTTTTGTTTGTTTGTTTGTTTGTTTGTTTGTTTTAATCTCTCCTTGTTATTCTCTGGAACTCTACATTCAGTTTGATGTATTTCCTTTTCTACTTTGCTTTTTGCTTTTCTTCGTTTCTCAGCTATTTATAAGGCCTCCTCAGACAACCATTTTTCCTTCTTGCATTTCTTTTTCTTGGGGGTGATTTTGGTCACTGCATCTTGTACAATGTTATGAACCACAGCCCATAATTCTTCAGACTATCAGGTCAAATCCCTTGAATTTATTTGTCAATTCCACTGTGTAATTAAAAGGGATTTGATTTTGGCCATTCCTTAACGGCCTTGTCGTTTTCCCTTCTTTCTTACATTTAAATCTGAATTTTGCAATAAGAAGCTCATGATCTGAATCACAGTCAGTGCCAGATCCTGTTTTTGATGACTGTATAGAGCTCCATTTTCAGCTGCAAAGAATATAATCAATCTGATTTTGGTTTTGACCATTTGGTGATGTCCATGTGTAGTGTCATCTCTTGTGCTCTTGGAAGAAGTGATTTGCTATGACCACTGTGTTCTCTTCACAAAACTCTGTTAGCTTCCATCCTGTTTCATTTTGTAGTCCAAGGCCAAACTTGCCTGTTCCTCCAGTTCTCTCTTGACTTCCTATTTTTGCGTTCCAGTCCCCTGTGATGAAAATGACTTGTGTGTGTGTGTGTGTGTGTGTGTGTGTTTTAGAATGTCTTGTAGGTCTTCATAGAACTGGTCAACTTCAGCTTCTTTGGTGTCAGTGGTTGAGGCATAGAGTTGGATTACTGTGGTGTTTAATGGTTTCCCTTGGCAACAAATCAAGATCATTCTGCAGTTGTTGAGATTGCACCCAAATACTGTATTTCAGATTATTTTGTTGACTGTGAAAGTTACCCCATTCCTTCTAAAGGATTCTTGCCCACGATAGTAGACATAATGCTCATCTGAATTAAGTTCACTCATTCCCTTCCATTTTAGTTCACTGATTTCTAAAAGGTCAAGGTTCAGTCTTCCCACCTCCTGTTTGGCCACATCCAATTCACCTTGGGCTTCCCTTGTGGCTCAGCTGGTAAAGAATCCACCTGCAGTGCAGGAGACCTGGGTTTGACCCCTGGGTTGGGAAGATCCCCTGGAGAAGGGAAAGGCTACCCGCTCCAGTATTCTGGCTGGAGAATCCCACAGACTCTATAGTCCACGGGGTCACAGAGAGTCAGACACGGCTGGGCGGTCATTGCCAGGATACACCGGGTTTCCCTTGTGTCTCAGCTGGAGCAGCTTTCACCTTCAGTTCACTCTGACTCGTGGACTAACGTTTCAGGTTCCTGTGCAGTGTTGTTCTGTGTGGCATGAGGCCCTACTGTGCTCCCAGAAACACCCACAGCTGGGTGTCGCTCCTGCTTTGCCTCGGTGTCTTCATTCCACTTTGCCCCCGTAGCATATTGGACACCTACAGACTGAGGGCTGGGGTGGGCTCATCTTTCAGTTTCATATTTTGTCTCCTCCTCATACTGTTCATGGGATTCTCAAAGCAAGAATGCTGAAGTGGTTTGCCCTTCCCTTCTCCAGGGGACCACATTTTGTCAGAATTCTTCACCATGACCCGTCCCTTGTGGGTGGCCCTGAACGACATGGCTCACAGTTTCATTGAGCTACACAGGCTATGACCCATGTGATCATTTTGCTATAGACTAGACAATAAAAGTATAAACATGGAAGAAAAATTGCTTAGGAGACAGGTAAATATCAGGTATGCAAATAGAAAATTATAAAACCCTATTAAAATTGTTATTATTTAATTTGTTATGCAAGATAGAGTGAGAATCTGAGGTATGGATTGCATACAAAGATGTCAAGCTGGTAAGTAAATTAATTTCAGAAAGATGAATTCACTGAACGCTATTGGAATAGCAGTAAAGGAAAGTTTGCAAGCCATTTCCCTAGAATTATATGGATAAACAATGGACTTAGTGCTTTATTTTTTCTTGCTTTTTTTTTTTTTACTTTTATTAGTTTGTGTTATATACATTTACTTTAATGACAAAGATATTATAAATCAGCAAACACAGTATTGGATGAATCATTTGAAATTATAAATTAACATATTAAAATGAATCAAATGACAATACAGCATGTGTATAAATTCAATCAAAGGAGCAATATGAGTGAGTTTGAGAACAGAGATGGAATTCTAACATTCATACCAAAGAAAATCACCACTATTATCAAGTATTATAGGAAAGGGTGAATTTTTAGTTTTTAATCTCTCACTGGTTACTTTATTGTGCATATGTGTGTATTCTTTTGTGTCTTTCATTTTTGCTCATTATTTCCTCTTCACTCTATAAAATTTCTGGTTTTTACCTTTATATTATTGATCTAAATCTAAGTATCAACAGTGAATTCCTATTCGAGGCTCTTGGGGGAAAAAAAATCATGAGAGAAAAGATAAGTCAACTAGTAATACTTTGCTTTCTCTTAAAATTTTATTATCAGACATAAAAATAAACATTCAATTAAAAAATAAGCCATGAAGTAAAATATACAGTACAGTTATTTCTACAAATATACATAAACAGCATTATAGGATGGAATATATAAATCTTGCTGTTACATGAGGATAAAATGGAAAAATAAGCCACTTTTTTAAAAAGGTATAATAATTATATTATATACTTATATCTAGGAGACTTAACATATATTACCTATGTTTCTGTATTTAGAAGTAAATAAAAATAGTGGAAACAGTTGTTAACATGAGTAACAAATGGTAAGTTATGCCTTATTTTCTACTTAGCTTTTGCTTTTTTTTTAAAATATTTTTCAAGACTTTTAAAATTCCGGACTTGATAGTCCTCATTGTTTTCAGTCACCTGCCACACTGGTCTCCCCTTTTTAATGGCCAGAAAAAGATGGCTAACATTTTGAAACTCACACATCTTTTGATGATGGTCCCTAAAGACAACCAAAGGTAGAACGGAAGAAATGTTACATTTGACTGGCCAGAGCTCTAGTAAAGAGCTCTGTCTGATCAATACAGACCCTATTAATTCTGATCCTAGCCTGATAACTGTTGCTCTGCTTTCTCCCCAGAGTTAAATTACTTTGAAATAGCACAAAAACTACTCAGAAGGGTTAGTCAGGAACCACACAAAATGTTTTCTTCCTAACAGTCTAGCTATCACTGAGTTGCACACAAGGAAAGGATGAGAATATGGTTTTATAGTGTATATTTCATATTATAGGCACCCCCTAAAGTGCTTTGTAATGAAGGTAAATATCAGTCTGGATAATTGTGAAGCTGTTAGGTGAGTGCTCTATGAGAGTTGGCCTTAAGATATTGGAGTCTTTAGTGTTAATAGGTAGAATGTTGGCTAGGACCACAAAGACATTTTTTATACTCTTCTGGAAAGATGGTCAATTTTCTTTCTTTTTTTTTTTTCCCCCATTTCAACTGGAAAGGTCGCAAACTCAGTCCCACGCTCAGTTTTTTAAATAATAAAAATGTATTAAGTGCCTGCAATGGGCCAGTTAAACACAGGACCTACAAATATAAATACAAATAAAAAATGGTTACTGCCCTCCAGGTACTCACCATATGGTCAGTGTGGCTGCTACATAAGCGTATAGTTGTAATCAGTTGTTAAACTGAGAGACTCAATATAGAAGAGAATAAACATAAAAGCTGATGGTGTACTATTAACAAAGTTGCATAGGAGGCATGAAACTGGAATTTGAGTTTGAAATGTTTGTCAGATTTGTCCACCAGATTTACCAAAATTGAAGAGATATATTAAAAAAAAAAAAAAAAAAAGGCTAAGGACTCAAAATGTAAAATGTATACATTTCATGGCACACAGAAGAAAACTGCCATTGATTCAATGTGGCTGTATATTTGGATGAGAAAACTGAAAATAATTTAGGCAATGTTAAGGGAAGTCTTTTTAATTTCTTTAAAAATAAAAAAAAATAGTTAAAAGATTTGAAGCAGAAAAGTGGCAGTTAAATCTGATATTTTTGAGTGAAACTTCTAGTAGCAATATGATTAATGGATTGAAAAGAAGCATCAGTAAAATCAGAGAGGGACTAAAACCATCCTGTTGAGATTCTTGAGGAATAAGAGTTTGTTAAAGAGAATAGAATGGCTGATGAAAGAGAGGACATGTGAGGGAAGCATTAGACACAGAAAATATGTAACTAACTGTCATAATTTTAGATCTTACATATTTGGAATTTTTCCTTAAGCAAGGAAATAGCTTAAAAAATAATGCTTTTAGGATAGGAAAGGCAAAGCTAGGAATAGATTTGGGGAAAGAGAGTAGGATTGGCCATTTTGAAGTGGTGATTTTGCAGGACATTCTTATGGCATTTTATTCTGCTTTACTTACATTCTGTCTAAATTCATTTACTGGAGGTAAGAGAAAAGTCAAGAACAGAGATGAAACTTCAGAAGTTATCAATATAGATAAGAATGAATTTTGCAGGAGAAGATGAAATTCCCTTTCAACAGGAAAACAAGAACATAAAATGACCAAGAACAGAAGTATGGGGAACCTGAAGCTTTTAGGATTTAGCAGAAGGAAAGAAGTTGCTATATAGAGGGAGCATCTTTCTTAGTGATCTGAAAAGGGAGATAACCAGGAGACTCTGTTCCAAATACCAAGAAAAGAAGGAATTTTTCAAGAAGTTAACTTATCCTTTCTCTATTCCATGATATCACTGTGAGAACACCTCTGAAGTGTCAGTCAAACCATCCGAACTTGACTTTCTCTAGGTATGCCTCTTTCAAATTTTCCACCTCGTAAATTTACAAATTTGGGGAAAATGTGTTCGTTTTCTTGTATAAGATATTAATGATGCAAAATAAATACTTAAAATCTTTTTGAGTTTGTAAATTGTACCCTATACATGGGTTTTCCCTGGTGGCTCAGATGGTAAAAAAGAAAAAAAAAAAAAAATCTGCCTCCAGTACAGGAGACCCAGGTTCAATCTCTGCATCAGGAAGATCCCCTGGAGAAGGAAATGGCAACCTACTCCATTATACTTGCCTGGAGAATTCCATGGACAAAGAAACCTGGTGGGCTTCCATGGGTTTCCAAAGAGTTGGACACAACTGAGAGACCAGTGTTTGAATGCCAGTTAATAAGAGGCTTCAAAAGTCAGAGGAGGTTTCATTCAGTTTGTAACAGTAACCTGGGGTAGATGGAAAAAAAAAAAAAATCAACAACTAGAGTCTCTGAATGTTCTCCCCTTAGACCAGGCATTCCTTTCCACTTCCACTTGTTCTGCGTGTCAACTGCTCACTCTTTATCTGGGAAATGAGCAGCAAATTATGCACATGGCTGATAACTTCTTAGATTCAAGTAGAATGTGTTACAGAATGTGTTTGTATATATGCATGGCCTTCTGTATAGAATAATGCAAAATTAAAATAATTTAAACAAATTTTTTCACAAGACTGACATTTATTTCAAGATAACCATTTTAAATATTGAAAAACATTTTTAAAAAAAGCTTTCTGGAATAGACAAAAAAAAAAAAAAGAAAAGAAACAATGATGTTTTCATATTTAGAATACATTTGTCCCAGAGAGAACATAGACATTATTTCAACATTCAGCTTTACTTGCTTGCAGTTTATTTTCTTGAGACATATATTGGCTTAATTTGATCAGATGGATTATTTAGCCACAAGCTATTTTGTATTTAGGTACATTTTAGAGTTATTCACCATATCCCACCATTAATCCCTATACTGAATTGCCCATTCAAACTAATGATGCATTCTGAATACAAATACATGGAGAGAAACAGAAATTGCTTTGATACAGGCTTTGTAAACTAAAATATCTCCCGTTTTGCTTAACTTACTACCTGGGAGGACAATCTACCTTTTTGCAATGCTAAACAGGAACAGATAGCTGGCTAATTAAAGCAGCATTAACATAGCTATTCAGTATATAGCTAGTTTTTGCACTTTTTTCAAATGAGGACTAATAGTAAAATATGCATTAGTAGCAATTTTTCTTCACTATTATTTGTTCTTTGAATTTATTTTTGTAAGAAGATTTAGAGTCTAGGCAAGATTTACAAAAAAAAAAAAAACTTGTTTGATTCAACATGTCTAAAAGTATTAGAGAATTTCAAGTGAGTACATAAAATAAAGCAAAAAAAAAGCAAAAACATAAGCTATCAGTCAATAATGTAGATGGTCATTTAATGAGCCCAATTCTTAAATGTACCAGATATTGTTAAATTGTAGAAACACTGTAGATATTTAACAAGTAAAGTAGTCATAATTATAAGACTGGAGCAATATCTCTAAATAGTTCTCCTTCTCTTTTCACAATCTCTTTTTTTTTTAAAACATTTAAAATATACTGAATTCTGTCTTTATATTTACTATTAAGACCGAAACAATTGTCAAACAAAAAATATATGACTAAATAAAATATTTTTCATTACTTTAAAATATATATAAATACTGCATGATAATAAACCCAGATATGGGGCACTGCGCAATATTCCTGATTCCTTTTCATGACATTTGTATTACATAAATGTCATAGAAATTGATTCTTTATAAAAGGTCTAATATGTGATTTATATGTTTAGACTACTAAGTGATATATTGACTAGCATATTAAATATTTATATTATAACCCAAAGTATCATGTGACCTTTCCTTGAAGCCAAGGGAAGTATTATCTCATATTCCCTAAAAGGCAAATCTATGGGTGAATTAAGTGGTCAGTTCACTGTATTTAGAAAATATAATCTATATCTTGCAAAAAGCACATATATAAGACAGTATTTTATAAGTATTATTTCTATTAATCAATTTTTTTGTAAAGTAGATTTCTTCACTCTGCCAGAGGGTAAAGGCAGGGATTGATGGGGAGATTAGGAATGACAAATATACACTACTATATATAAAATAGGTAACTATTACAGACCTACTGTATAGCAGAGGAAACTCTACTCAATACTCTGCAATGTCTTATATGGGAAAATAATCTAAAAAAGAGTGGATATATGTATATGTATAACTGATTCACTTTGCCATACACCTGAAATTAACTCAACATTGTATTTCAACTATATTACTATATATATATATATATATATATATATATATATATATATATTTAAGAAAAGGAAAAAAGAACTGCATGCTTAAAACAAAAGATGATCAGGTGGAATCTGTAGTAATTTCTGGTGAAAATTGGAGGATCTAACTTGGATAGTCAATTTCTTAAAAGACTTAGAGGTATGGTTAAGCAAATCCCAAAATTTCTTTAGGGAGCAGTTTTGAACCTACTCTAAAATTCTATACCAAAAGTTAAAATGATTTATTCCTGTTAATTTTCAAAATGATTGTCTACAAGACTTATAGAAAAACCTTATAAAGCTCCTTTTGAGATGCTGATTATAAGCAAAACGACACCACCCTTATGGAAGAAAGCAAAGAGGAACTAAAGAGCCTCCTGATGAAGGTGAAAGAGGGCAGGTAAAAGCTAGCTTAAAACTCAGCATTCAAAGACTAAGATCATGGCATCGTTTGCCATCACTTCATGGCAAATAGATGGGGAAACAATGGAAACAGTGAGAGACTGTTTTCCTGGGCTCCAAAATGATTGCAGATGGTGACTGCAGCCATGAAACTAAAAGACTCCTACTCCTTGGAAGAAAAGATATTAATAACCTAGAAAGTGTATTAAAAAGCAGAGACATTATTTTGTCAACAAAGGTCTATCTAGTCAAAGCTATGGTTTTTCCAGTAGTCATGCATGGATGTGAGTGTTGGACCATAAAGAAGGCTGAGCCCCAGAGAATTGATCATTTAAGCTGTGGTGTTGGAGAAGCCTCTTGAGAGTCCCTTGGACTGCAAGGAGATCCAACAAGTTAATCCTAAAGGAAATTGATTCTGAATATTCAATGGAAGGACTGATGATGAAGCTAAACCTGCAAAACTTTGGTCACCGGACACAAAGAACAGACTCATTAGAAAAGACTGTGTTGCTGGGAAAGATTGAAGGCAGGAGGAGAAGGGGACCACAGAAGATGAGATGGTTGGATGGCATCACCAACTCAATGGACACGAGTTTTCTCAAGCTCTGGATAATGGTGAAGGACAAGGAGACCTGGCATGCTGCAGCTCATGGAGTTGCAAAGAGTCAGGCTCAACTGAACCACTGAGCAACAACAACAATAAGCAAAATAGTTTCTTTCTCAAGCTCAGGAGATGAAATTGTGGCAAAACATACTCATGGATAACTAAATTAATCTTTCTGACAATAGTTTGTTTCTAGTATTGATCAATACTAGAACTGAGATCAACAAGGTTTCTTGAATTCAAGAATTTCTTCATAGTATAACTTTAGAAACCTTCTGAAATATCCAACATAGATATATAACAAATATTTATGCTTACTGGTATATATGTGATAGAAAATATGTAGTCATTTAAATAATACTATCAAATTAATTAGTTCCAAAATGTTTTATTACATATTATCAATTGAAAATGTTAATCACATGAAATTTATTTGCTGTGTACTGTTTCAGTCTGTAAAGTTACATTGAAAAAATAAAACACTATCTCACTGTTGACCTATTATTAAATCCAATTCCTTTGTATGATAAACATTATTTCTTACTTTTCTGTATTCTAACTTAAAAATAATTAACACCAAGTACTTTAATACTCTTAAACAAATTACTGGAACCATTGTTTAAACTATACTAATTAGTCTATGATACCTCAGAAACACTTAAAAAATATTATCTATGAAGTTTTCAATATAATAAAGGAAAAAAAAATCAAAAAACAGAAAATGTTATTAGAGATGTTAGATTGAACAAATATATTTAGCTTTTCTCCCTACTGAAACTGTCCTAAAATTATAATAAATAATTTTTAAATGAACCTTTAAAAAGAGATTGAAATAAATAAACAAAAGAAATTGTAAAAGAATGAAACTAGAACACTTTCTAACACCATACACAAAAATAAACTCAAAATGGATTAAAGATCTAAATGTAAGACCAGAAACTATAAAACTCCTAGAGGAGAACATAGGCAAAACACTCTCTGACATAAATCACAGCAAGATCCTCTATGACCCACCTCCCAGAATATTGGAAATAAAAGCAAAACTAAACAAATGGGACCTAATGAAACTTAAAAGCTTTTGCACTACAAAGGAAACTATAAGTAAGGTGAAAAGACAGCCCTCAGATTGGGAGAAAATAATAGCAAATGAAGAAACAGACAAAGGATTAATCTCAAAAATATACAAGCAACTCCTGAAGCTCAATTCCAGAAAAATAAATGACCCAATCAAAAAATGGGCCAAAGAACTAAACAGACATTTCTCCAAAGAAGACATACAGATGGCTAACAAACACATGAAAAGATGCTCAACATCACTCATTATCAGAGAAATGCAAATCAAAACCACAATGAGGTACCATTACACGCCAGTCAGGATGGCTGCTATCCAAAAGTCTACAAGCAATAAATGCTGGAGAGGGTGTGGAGAAAAGGGAACCCTCTTACACTGTTGGTGGGAATGCAAACTAGTACAGCCACTATGGAGAACAGTGTGGAGATTTCTTAAAAAACTGGAAATAGAACTGCCATATGACCCAGCAATCCCACTTCTGGGCATACACACTGAGGAAACCAGATCTGAAAGAGACACGTGCACCCCAATGTTCATCGCAGCACTGTTTATAATAGCCAGGACATGGAAGCAACCTAGATGCCCATCAGCAGATGAATGGATAAGGAAGCTGTGGTACATATACACCATGGAATATTACTCAGCCATTAAAAAGAATTCATTTGAACCAGTCCTAATGAGATGGATGAAGCTGGAGCCCATTATACAGAGTGAAGTAAGCCAGAAAGATAAAGAACATTACAGCATACTAACACATATATATGGAATTTAGAAAGGTGATAACGATAACCCTATATGCAAAACAGAAAAAGAGACACAGAAATACAGAACAGACTATTGAACTCTGTGGGAGAATGTGAGGGTGGGATATTTCAAAAGAACAGCATGTATACTATCTATGGTGAAACAGATCACCAGCCCAGGTGGGATGCATGAGACAAGTGCTCGGGCCTGGTGCACTGGGAAGACCCAGAGGAATCGGGTGGAGAGGGAGGTGGGAGGGGGGATCGGGATTGGGAATACATGTAAATCCATGCCTGATTCATATCAATGTATGACAAAACCCACTGGAAAAAAAAATAATAATAAAAAAAGAAATTGATAATGGAACAGGAAATAATAACAGCAAAAAAACAAAAAGCAGTGTAACTTACTAGACCCATGGATCTAGTAATCCTTAGTCTGCTCTAAGAAAAAGCATAAAATCACATAAACTGTGTCATAGAATACTCCCGTAATAAAAAGCTTAGTAATAGGCAATGTGTGTGAGTGCTAAGTTGCTTCAGTTGAGTATGACTCTGTGCGACCTTGTGGACTATGGCCTGCCAGGCTCCTCTGTTCATGGGATTCTCCAGGCAAGAATACTGGAGTGGAATTCCAGGCCTCCTCCAGGGGATCTTTCCCACACAGGGATCCAACCCACCTTCTCTCCTACCAGATT
The DNA here is from genome assembly GCF_019320065.1 of Cervus canadensis. Lineage (NCBI taxonomy): Eukaryota > Metazoa > Chordata > Mammalia > Artiodactyla > Cervidae > Cervus > Cervus canadensis. Next base: position 53,831,935 of record NC_057394.1, read on the forward strand.
AAATATATATATATGTATGTATATATAAATCCAGAGAAAGTAAGGGGAAGAAACAAAACATTGCAGGGTAGATGAGGGAAACACAGGCAGGATAGCGTGGAGGAGGGAGCGCATGCCATCAGAGGTTAAAACAAAGCTCTCACACTAGATGATATGACTGAACAGTCTTTCCCACTTATCTCTAGTGCTGGCATCCACTCTCACAATCTGAAGTTAGGAGTCTAGAAGAGGTTCCCGTGGTGTAAACAAACGACAAAAAGGCTGTAAATGCAGGAGTTTCCCAAGAAAAGAATCTGACCAAGCCACCTTCAAAATAAGATTGCAATTGACAAACCTACAAATAAATAACTTCCAATCAGCTTTCTACTGACCATTCTTAAATATCAGTAGACAGCCAAGGATTGCCAGACATATGTGACAAATATCTGAAAAGAATTACTTAATGAGAACAAAAGGAAATCATCTAGGAAAAAACAATTTGGAGGAAACTGATATGATGCATTGAAAAGAAAAAAATAAAAATTAAAAGCTGTATTTCTCTTGCCACTCCAGCTATCATAACAGAATACCAGACTGGATGGGTTATAAACAATAAACACTTATTTCTCAAAGTCTGGAAGATGAGTTCGAGATAAAAGCACTGGTAGAGTAAGTGTCTGGTGAGATTCCTCATCCTTAGAAATGGCTGTCATTCTGCTATAACTGCTCTGGGCAGAACAGCAGAGATAACACTGTGGGGCCTTCTTTCTAAGGGCAGTAGTTTTGTTTTGTTTTCATGAGGTGTCTTCATGATCTGATCAGTTACCAAAGGCTGCACTTCCTAATACATTCAGACTCAGGTGTCAGCATATGAATTCTGAGGGAACACAAACACTCAATCTGTATCAATATAATTATTCACCTAGATTGTAGGTCTTAGACAGAATAAGAGAAGCTCCTGTATTGATAATAATAGAATGCCTTGAAAATGGAACCAGGTAACAACAACAACAACAAAATGCCTGTTAAAAATGGAAATGAAAGTGGAAATTGAAAATTTGATGGGAGGAACGGAAGAGAATGTTAAAGAAATATCCTGAAAAATAGAAAAACAAAGACATAAGATTAAGCAATGTGAATTAAGAGACAGTTCAAGTCCAGGAAGATAATATCTAAATTATTAATATAAGATTATTAGGAAGCTGAAGAAGTAAGAAGAAAGAAAATGGTAGAGATGAAATTAAGGAATAGAGACTTTGAGGTTGAATTAATGTTAAGCAATACACAGAAAACTAATCAAGCAAACATGTAGACTCTTCAGTTCAGTTCAGTTGCTTGGTTGTGTCTGACTTTTGCAACCTCATAGACTAAAGCACCCCAGGCTTCCCTGTCCATCAGCAACTCCTGGAACTTGTTCAAACTCATGTCCATCGAGTGGGTGATGCCATCTGTGGTCCCCTTTTCCTCCTGCCTTCAATCTTTCACAACATCAGGGTCTTTTCCAATGAGTCAGTTCTTCACATCAGGTGGCCAAAGTATTGGAGTTTCACTTCAGCATCAGTCCTTCCAATGAATATTCAGGACTGATTTATTTTAGGATTGACTGGTTTGATGTCCTTGCAGTCTAAGGGACTCTCAAGAGTCTTCTCCAATACCGTAGTTCAAAATTATCAATTCTTTAGCTCTCAGGTTTCTTTATAGTCCAACTCTCACATCCATGCATGAGTACTGGAAAAACCATAGCTTTGACTACACCGACCTCTGTTGGCAAAGTATGTCTCTGATTTTTAATATGCTACCTAGTTTGGTCATAGCATTTCTTCCAAGGAGCAGATCAGTTCAGTTCAGTCACTTAGTTATGTTCGACTCTTTGCAACCCCATGGACCACAGCATGCCAGGCCTCCCTGTCCATCACCAACTCCCAGAGTCCACCCAAACTCATGTGCATTGAATCAGTGATGCCATCCAACCATCTCATCCTTTGTTGTCCACTTCTCCTCCTGCCTTCTGTCTTTCCCAGCATCAGGGTCTTTTCAAATGAGTCAGTTCTTCACAGCAGGTGACCAAAGTAATGGAGTTTCAGCTTCAACATCAGTCCTTCCAATGAACACTCAGGATTGATCTCCTTTAGGATGGACTGGTTGGATCTCCTTGCAGTCCAAGGGACTCTCCAGAGTCTTCTCTGATACCACAGTTAAAAAGCATCAATTCTTTGGCGCTCAGCTTTCTTTATAGTCCAACTGTCACATCCATACATGACCACTGGAAAAACCATAGCCTTGACTAGATGGACCTTTGTTGGCAAAGTAATGTCTCTGCTTTTTAATATGCTGTCTAGGTTGGTCATAACTTTGCTTCCAAGGAGTAGGCATCTTTTAATCTCATGGCTGCAGTCACCATCTGCAGTGATTTTGGAGCCCAAAAAAGTAAAGTCTGACACTGTTTCCACTGTTTCCCCATCTATTTTCCATGAAGTGATTGGACTGGATGCCACCCAGTTTTGCCAAGAGAACGCACTGGTCATAGCAAATGTCCTCTTCCAACAACACAAGAGAAGACTATACACATGAACATCACCAGATGGCCAACACTGAAATCAGATTGATTATATTCTTTGCAGGCAAAGATGGAGAAACTCTCTACAGCCAGCAGAAACAAGACCGGGAGCTGACTGTGGCTCAGATCATGAACTCCTTATTGCCAAATTCAGACTTAAATTGAAGAAAGTAGGAAAACCCAGTAGACCATTCATGTATGACCTAAATCAAATCCCTTACAATTATACAGTGGAAGCGAGAAATAGATTTAAGGGACTAGATCTGATAGACAGAGTGCTCTATAAACTATGGATGGAGGTTCATGACATTTTACAGGAGACAGGGATCAAGACCATCCCCAAGGGGGGAAAAAAAAATAGACTATTACTCCCAGAGAAAATTTAAAAAAAAGTTTAAAAAAGCATATTTTGACATATAACATGTAAATGGTGGTTAGCTTGTCATAGTTTCTAAATGTTTATCTATTCAAAATAAATAAATACATTTTAATGATAAGAAGACCTGTAAAATCTGTGGCAGTGGTAGACCAGCTTAAACAAGCAAAGAAAGATACTTATATTTCCCAAAACTTCAGAAATTATGTGTAAATTTGAGGAAAAAAATATTAAAATAATTATAAGCCCATGATTTAACAATGTTGATGTAGCTAAAAGAGTTAATAGCTCCTGTTCTTTTAACATAAACAAGTTGTGTAAATTTATTTGACACTAACTCACATGCATAATTTGGATAAAAATGTAATTTCATGTTAATTTGGGGTATATCCATAGCCAAATATGAATAATAAAATAGTGTTACTGAAGATTGACCTATTCCTAGGGTCAGTAGTATAGACTGCAATGCAAATACATAAATAAACAAAAAACAATTGCCTGATAAATAAATAAAATGATTTATGTTGTTAAAATAGAAGTATCTATTTGATAATAACTACTCAACAGTGATGACACATGTAGGTTTTGAAGCCCAGTGGCGGTGGTGGGGGGTACAATTTACCCAGTAAAACAGGAGAATACTGCCCAAAGGTAAATCTTAAATATTATTAACTGTAGCAACAAAAAGGCACAATAGCATGCTTTTATTAAAGGAAATACAGTCTGAACTGTCACACAATACAGTGTGACTGAAACACCAGTTCAGAAATTCACAGCTTGAATTCAGATTAAAAATTCTCTGTTGATATAAATCTCTTAAAGGGTTACTGTCAATGCATTCTGAGTCATAAGCTCTTCATCTTGTCAATTTCACTGCATCTAAAAACACTTGACAACTTTCATTGCAATAATTGTGAGCAATCCTTCAGTCCTAGAGCAACTCAGTTACTGTGATCAACAAATATGTGAAATGCTCTATAAAGGTAAACCAGATAAAGTAGGTTAGCATGGACTTTGGCAATATAAACCCTCTGGCATATGAGAAATGCCATTATAATGCAAGCTCCGTGGCTCACATTGTCCCACTTAATGACTATATATAAAAGCTGCAAAAAAGACAAACAATTTTGTAAAAATCTCTGCAGATATTTCAGAATTGAATAGAAATATTGTGGTCTGGAAGCCTCTTATGATGCCCCTTTAAGATGATTAACTCATATACAGGATGTTTCTTAGTCTTTTCTACTCAATTTTCCTAAATACTATCTGGCATTCTTTACCCCTTCAGCTGTGACACAACAAAATTAGACTGTTACAAATCTGTATAGCAGCCCAGAGTTGTCCTCAACACTTGTGACTCGCTTGCTCCTCCATCCCACAGAGCTTCTACAGGGTTAACGTAGTATTTCATTAAAAATTTACAACTCTGGATTTTTCCAGTCTGGCATGTAAGGATCTTAGACCTCACCACTCTGTCCTAACCAATAAAATGGTCAAACAAATCGATAAATAAGCTCTCTCTAGACCAGTACTCTTGCCTGGAAAATCCCATGGACGGAGGAGCCTGGTAGGCTACAGTCCATGGGGTGGCTAAGAGTCAGACAGACTGAGCGACTTCACTTTCACTTTCCACTTTCATGCCTTGGAGAAGGAAATGGCATCCCACTCCAGTATTCTCACCTGGAGAATCCCAGGGACAGAGGAGCCTGGTGGGCTGCCGTATATGGGGTCACACAGAGTTGCACACGACTGAAGCGACTTAGCAGCAGCAGCAGCGGCAGCAAATCTGTCAGAGAAGTGAAGACACAGGGCAAGCAATTGCTTTCCAAATTGGAGAGATAGACAGATACAAAACTTGGCCAGTTATGTCTCACTAAAGCTAAAAAAGTAAAATAATTAAATGAGAATTTAAAAAAACATAAAAACTTATTAATGCAGAATTCCATTAGTAAACATCTCCATAAGAGCCAGTACTGAGGTAAGAAAATCTAAATTCTCATTGATGAACTGCTGGAGGCTCGGCATGAAAGATGTTGAGAGTTTAAAAGTTCAGGGTACCCAGGTATAGGGGAACCCCTGGATATTTGTCATATTTATTACAGGAGCTCTGCTTCCAGGACTTCATAGTAAATATAAGAGAAAATAACCCTCCAACTTCCAGCAGGAAGATGGAAAAAAAAAAAAAAACTATTTGGAAATACACAACAGCATTCTGTTCTTAACAATGCCTGCCTTTAAGACAAACTATTTTTACCAGAGCTTAACCTGCTGGAATTTAATCAGAGCCTAACCTACTTAGAAAACTAAGATCATGACATCTGGTCCCATAACTTCATCAGAAATAGATGGGGAGACAGTGGAAACAGTGTCAGACTTTATTTTTGGGGGGCTCCACAATCACTGCAGATGGTGACTGCAGCCATGAAATGAAAAGACACTCCTTGGAAGGAAAGTTATGACCAACCTAGACAGCATATTAAAAAGCAGAGACATTACTTTGCCAACAAAGGTCCATCTAGTCAAGGCTATGGTTTTTCCAGTGGTCATGTATGGATGTGAGAGTTGGACTGTGAAGAAAGCTGGAAGTGAAGAATTGATGCTTTTGAACTGTGGTGTTGGAGAAGACGCTTGAGAGTCCCTTGGACTGCAAGGAGATCCAACCAGTCCATCCTAAAGGAGATCAGTCCTGGGTGTTCATTGGAAGGACTGACCCTGAAGCTGAAACTCCAGTACTTTAGCCACCTCATGTGAAGAGTTGACTCATTGGAGAAGACCCTGATGCTCGGAGGGATTGGAGGCAGGAGGAGAAGGGGACGACAGAGGATGAGATGGCTGGATGGCATCACCAACTCGATGGGCATGAGTTTGAGTAAACTCCAGGAGTTGGTGACGGACAGGGAGGCCTGGTGTGCTGTGATTCATGGTGTTGCAAAGAGTCGGACACGACTGAGCGACTAAACTGAACTGAACTGAACCTACTTAAGGAGCAGGGAAATATACAACTGCTGCCCTTTAGCCTATCAGGTGGAAAAAGGGAAATACCAGTTTCCACCAGCCATCTTGTCCACCTAAGTGGGGAAAAAAATGAGAAACACTGTTGAAAGTTCATAGTCCAGGGATACAGGTTCACTTAAGACTGAAATAATCATAAGAGTATATAATGCTTCCCCTCCCTCCATGGGTGTGAATATATTAAATGAAAATGAAAATTTTAAACTACTTTAAGTCTCATTATAAAAAGCATACTAAAATTCTGCAAAATTGCAATTATAAGTATAAAATGGCAGGGTAAATATGATGGTGACAAATTTCAGTTGGCAAGGAAAACACAAAGATAAAGGCAGCCAGAAAAATTTAATAGAAATTGATAATTTTAGTGGCATTTGAGGTAGAAATCACCCTCAAATGAATTAATTTTTTCATAGAAAGTAGTTGAGCTAATAAAATCATGTTGAAATATTTCAGAGTGTTTGAATGGGAAGCTTCCAAGATCATCTCTTATTCAATAAGTCATACTGAGTATTCTTCATAATTAGTGACTTATTTAGAAAAAGAAATAAAAAATGCTGTTAATTATTTTTATATACTCAAATACTTCAGATATAAAAATCAGTACTTCCTTAAATAATGCATATGTCAACTTTATAGAAAATACTAAAGGTGTTTAAAACTGTGTCAGTGTAGGATAAATAATGGTATGTGGTCATCATACAACAAGGTAGTACTCAAAATCAGTTTAATATCAAATGATAGTATATCATCTTAATTCCTTCTAGGAATTAAGACTCAAATTTGGCTAATTTACCATAATAAGTTTTTATTTATGTAAACTTGTATTTTTCTTGAATATTCATACACTTGTCTCTAGGATGTTTTTGAACATAATCATACATGTACATGCACATAATTACTTTCATTGACATTTCAAAAATTTGGCAAAAATAGTCATCATAAATTATAGTAGTATTAAATCCCTAGGAATTTCAGATATTCTTGACTTTCATTAACTCTGGAATTATGCTGTCCACTGGAGACTTAGAAAAAGCAATTTCTTTGAGTTGGAAATGTAATCAATGTTTTCCATTTCAAAGCAGAATATTGGCCTTATCATTCATCAGCAATGTAGACGTGTGTGATGCCAGCCAAATTATTTCATGGTTGGTTAATTATACAGCACTTAGCATTTCTGCATTTGGCTATCTTGATCTGTAGCAATTACCACACTAATGATGAACACAATTTGTTCCTTGATGCACAGCATTTCTATGAAAACTTAAATGACAAATTTATGATAAAACACACCCTGAATAAAAAGGATATTCTCCATAATTCTCTAATATCCTTTATAATTCTCTATAAGGACAAATTTTGAAAAGATATTCTCTATAATTCTCCAAAGGTAGATTAGAGCTAGCTTTTTACAAAGTGTTGACTAAAGACTTTGACAAATTTAATTTTATTAGAAGAAATTATTTTTATCTCATTTGATGATCAATATTTTACTCATATTTATCAGATGAATAATATTTTTGTTTAGATAATTAAGTATGGTAAAACCAAGAAGAAAGTTAAAGAAAATAGTACCACATATTTTCCTGTTAAAGCTAGGGCACATGTCCATTAATTTTATTACATCAGTCAAGCTCAGCACTCTTCTAACATTTATTGGTCTTAATTTATGAGTAAGATTATCAGATCATGTTATGATTATTTAAGTGCTTCTCCCAGCCTTCTTGGTCAAAGGCCTGGTCCTACTTCATCAACTCTGAATTAATCAATGTGGAACTATATGTACAGAATCTTTAAATCCATGGTAAATTATTAGTTCTATTGTCCTAACATAAATCATTTCCTAGAGGATGTCAGTTACTTTAGAAAGTTCACTGATGTTTTAAATGTATCAAAGAAACTAAACTTGTAATCTAATGCAAATACAGTGAAGTGAAAGTTGCTCAGTCATGTCCAACTCTGCGACCCAATGGAATATACAGTCCATGGAATTCTGCAGGCCAGAATACCGGAGTGGGTAGCCATTCCCTTCTCCAGGGGATCTTCGAAACCAGGGATTGAACCCAGGTCTCCTACATAGCAGGTGGATTCTTTACCAGCTGAGGATGTCAGTTACTTTAGAAAAGTTCACTGATATTTTAAATATGTCAAAGAAACTAAATTTTTAATCTAATAAACCTACAGGAGAAACATAAATACACACACATACAAACACACCCACACACACCAAAACAGAATGCTTGATATTTTTTCAGCCTAATAATAACAATAGTTAAACAGTGGCTTCTGAAGATGATATTATTTTAGACTTTAAAAGAAAGATTTTATATAGCTTCTTTTATGATTATATTTTAAAATTATGTTGTACATTGCTGAGGAGAAAATGAATATAGTGAAGAAAAAAATCCTGAATGATCTTGATTAAAATTGGTACTGTTATTTATATTAAGTAATTTAAAAATGGATAAGTAACAAGTTCCTAGTATATAGAATAGGGGACTATATTCAATCTCTTGTGATAAACTGTAATGAAAAATAATATAAAGAATATATGTATATGTATGAATGAGTCACTTTGCTGTACAGCAGAACATAGTAAACCTACTATATGTCCATTAAGAAAAAATATTCAATGGCAGTTTTGAATGGGTAAATTATAGGGTATGTAAATTATATCTCACAGATATTTTTAAAAGTGAAAATTCAAAGTCAACAAAAAATCAAATAAATGTGTTTGATCAGAAACAAAAAAAAGGTAAAATAAAGTAATTACTCATATTGTATATTAGGGGGGCTAGGTTTTGTTTCTTGGATTTACAGAATATTGGCATTTCAAGGTAAAGATTAAAATTTAAAATGGTAAGTTTTAGTCTTTTCATGCATAATCTTGAATTTTTTATCACCAAAGTCCTTCAAGGAAAAGATATTTAAATTAATTATATTCAGCAATACTATAGAGTGCGTGCAGCATGTAATCTACCACAATAGGTAATATAGGTAATTGCTCTCAACCGTCAAGTTTAATATATAGAAATAAATCACTGGAGCATTAATAAAGTTTTGAAAAAGAGTCACTTAATATACTATATCATATACACTCAGTGATAAACCTAAGTGAAGAAGAATAGATTTTCAATTAACAATTCTATTTGAAGTCCTTGGTAAACAACTAGACCATCAAAATATAAAATTCATATATAATGTGTAAGGGTAAGAATTGATATTACTATTTTGAAGTATGTTTATAAATTTTGGCAGTTTATAACCTGAAGCTGAAGCTCCAAAACTCCAATACTTTGGCCACCTGATACGAAGAACTGACTCATTGGAAAAGACCCTGATGCTGGGAAAGATTAAAGGCAGGAGAAAAAGGGAATAGCAGAGGATGAGATGGTTGGATGGCATCACCGACTCAATTGACATGAGTTTGAGCAAGCTCCTGGAGTTGGTGATGGACAGGGAAGCCTGGAGTGCTGCAGTCCTTAGGGTCACAAAGAGTCGGACATGACTGAGCAACTGAACTGAACTGACCTGATAAACTTTGGCATTGTAGGATTGAAGGTAACAATTAAAATGTGTATAACAAAAGAGAAAGTAAAATTTAGTAAATAAGAGAGTATATATGTATCAAGAGATACCTGGAGTAAAGGCAAATTTTGCCTTGGAATACAAAATGAAGCAGGGCAAAAGCTAACACAGTTTTGCTAAGAGAATGCACTGGTCATAGCAAGAACCCACTTCAAACAATACAAGAGATGACTTTACACGTGAACATAACCAAATGGTCAATACCAATATCAGACTGATCATATACTTTGCAGCCAAAGATGGAGAAGCTCTATACAGTCAGCAAAAACAAGACCTGGAGTTGACTGTGGCTCAGATCATGATCTCCTTATTTCAAACTTCAGGCTTAAATTGAATAACATAGGAAAAATCACTAGGCCACTCAGGTATGACTTAAATCCCTGTCAGTGAAAGTGACAAATTCAAAGCATTAGATCTGGTAGAGACAGTGCCTGAACTATGGACAGAGGTTCATAACACTGTGCAGGAGAAGGTGATTAAAAATTTCCCAAAGAAATAGAAATGCAAGAGACAAATGGTTTTCTGGGGAGGCCTTACAAATAGCTGAGAAAAGAAGAAACACAAAAGGCAATGGAAAAAAAGGAAATATATACTTAATTGGATGCAGAATTCCAGAGCATAGCCAGGAGATAAGAAGACCTTTTTAAATGAACAATGCAAAGAAGTAGAGGAAAACAATAGAATGGGAAAGACTAGAGATCTCTTCAGGAAAATTGCAGCTATCAAGGAAACATTTCAAGTAAGGATGTCAAGATAAAGGACAGAAACAGTAAGGACCTAATAGAAGCAAAAGAGATTATGAAGAGCTGCAAGAATACGTAGAAGAACTATACAGAGTTCTCAATGACCTGGATAACAGTGATAGTGTGGTCACTTGCCTAGAGCCAGACATCCTGGAGTCCAAAGTCAAGTGGGACTAAGGAAGAATTACTGTGGACAGAGCTAGTAGAGGGGGATGGAATTCCAGCTGAACTATTTAAAATCCTGAAAGATGATGTTGTTAAAGTGTTGGACTCAATGTGAAAGCAGATTTGGAAAACTCAACAATGACCACAAGACTAGCAAAGGTCAGTTTTCATTCCAGTCCCAAAGAAGGAAAATGCCAAGCCAAGAATCTTCAAACTATCATACAATTGTACTCATTCCACCTGTTAGCACGATATTACTCAAAATCCTTCAAGCCAGGCTTCAACAGTAATGAATTGAGAACTTCCAGATGAACAAGCTGTATTTAGAAAAGGAGAAGAATCTGAGATCTAATTGCCAACATTTGCTCCTTGGAAGCAATCCTATGACAGCATATTAAAGAGCAGAGTCATCACTTTGCTGACAAATGTCCATCCAGTCAAAGTAACGGTTTTCCCAGTACTCATGTATGGATGTGAGTGTTTGACCCTAAAGAAGGCTAATCGCAGAAAAACTGATGCTTTCAAATTGTGGTGCTGGAGAAGACTCCTGAGAGTCCCTTGAACAGCAAGGAGATCAAATCAGTCAATCCAAAAGGAAATCAACATGGAGTATTCATCGGAAGGACTGATGCTGAAGCTGAAATTCCAATACCTTGGCCACCTGATGAGAAGAGCTGACTTATTGGAAAAGACCCTGGTGCTGGGAAAGATTGAGGGCGGGAGGAGAAGGGAGTGACAGAGGCTGAGATGGCTGGCCAGCATCACTGACTCAGTGGACCTGCGTTTGAGCAAATCCAGGAGATAGTGAAGGACAGGGAAGCCTGGCGTACTGCAGTTTATGGGGTTGCAAGGAATTGGACATGACTTAGTGACTGAGCAACAACAACAATTTATATGTAGAATTTTGCTGCTTTCTGATAAATAGGATTAGCTATAAACTTTTAAAATATTAATATAATCATGACAATTTACCAAAAATATGAGTAAATATTATTCCATAACACACAGATGATTTCAATTTATCTCAGGAACTAGAATGGATGACTACTTTTCATGATTATTATCCCGCATTGTCAGAGTTTAAATATGAGATAAAAACATAATAAAATAAAAAATGAAGTAATGTAAGACCAGATAAAAAACATAATACTGTCACATTTGTTGAGTATGTGATTCTAAGATTATAATCTCTATGTAAACTAGCTTTTCTAAAAATAACAAAATATAGAAGTGTTTTTGTTTTAAGACAAACACATGAAAATCAGTCTTTTTTTTTTAATTTTAGGAATAAATATCTAACAGCAAATGAAGAAAACATATTACATTTGCAATGGTGCAAAACTACAACCATCCTGTAAAACTTTAATGAAAGAGACAAAATATAAAATTCTATAAATTTCTGTAGAATATAGCAAGATCCAAACTTAAAAAGGGATAAAAAATGATTTTGAGGGAAAGATCTTCAAACAATAAAAATAGCCATTGTCCCCAAATTAGCATAAAAATTTAATGCTAATTTAGTTATATCTCAACAGTGTTTGCTGTAGATGGAAGCAAGCAGGGCTGATAAAATCTGAATAATAATTCAGTTACAAAATAATCACAGAGCTAAAGTTTAATGTCAGCTATCATATATGTAATGCTTATAACATTTCTTATGAAGAGAATATTTTTTAGTTTTACATATCAATAAAATGAAACTCTGAAAGGTTAAGTAGTTTGTGAGAAATATAATGTATTGTAAAATAGATATCATCAGAGCAGAAAGAACTTCATGAATCTGAATCACATATTTTCTCTTTATATTAGAGTACCACCAGTTTAAAATCTGATTTAACATTATACTTGAGAAAATGAAAATGATTAAAATAATATTAAAATCATGGGAGGGAGGAAAAGGAGGGAGGAGATATATGTTTACCTGTGGCTGATTCATGCTGAGGTTTGACAGAAAACAACAAAATTCTGTAAAGAAGCAATTATCCTTCAATTAAAAAATAAATAAATGCATTTAAAAAAAGAATAAGCAAAAGTGCTTGAGAAATATTGACTTAATGATAATATTAAAACCAAGTCTCCTAATATATATTTTATCAAATGTTAGGTTATGATTTAAATTGACAGAAACCACAATTCAGTGTACATATAATTGTTGAAGAGTTTTCCAGAAATTGTCTTCATGAATAAAACTAGTTCATTCTGTGTATCTTCCTAACTTTATAATTTAGGGAAAAAAAAAAATCCAAAGAAAAGATACGAACTTAATAAAAGTTTAAAACACCCAAAAGTTGGCATAGACTTTAAGAAATGCGTTTGAGCCTTAGATTCATTACTATAAAATGAAAAGGGACCCCCCTAGTGATCCAGGGGTTAAGAATCCTCCTTGCAAGCCTTGCAGTGGAGGGGACATGCAGCCAGTCCCTGGTTGGGTAAGTAAGACCCCCACACGTCACAGAACTACTAATCCCTTGCACTACTGAGCCTGTCTACTCTGGAGCCCGAATATCACAAATAGACTCTCTGCGTGCCTCAATGAAAGGTTCCACATGCTGGAACTAAGATCTGTCACAGCACAAGCAGTTAATTTTAAAAATAAATAAATAAAACTAAGATTTTGAACCAATTCCCATAAATGTTTTGGGTAATTATCTTATCAGTTAAGTCAGAATATTTGGAAGTGCAATTTGAGTCTATAGATTCAGTTTGGTCTCATTAAACTGGGAAATTTCACACAATTTTTCTAAAAATAGGTTCACCCCCTCTGCCTGCTTCTCTCAGATTTGGAGTAGCCTTCTAGCCTTACTATGATGGGTGACTGCCAAAGCTCACCCAGAGACAGAAAGGGAGACCTGGAGAGAGGACAGTCCAGTAATCCAATTGATCCACTTACATCTGGTACTTCATCCATGAAAGCAAGGTTGAGTCCCCCCAAAGTGTGAGTGAGATCATGTGATGAGATGGAAAGTATATGACCTCTGAGCTCAGAGGAATAAAGATTAGAATCTGGCTCTGCCCCTTACTTCTAACTTTGAAAAGTTATTCACTCTCTCCAGTTCTCTATTTTCTTATTTGTAAAATGAATATAACAGAATATCAGTGGCATTGCTAGGAAGATTAATTAAAAATTCAAGAATCCAGATGATGTATGATTCATAGTTGATATTTAAATATTATTTATAGTGCCACAATCATTATTGCTCTTTTAAAGAGACTAACAATACAAAAGATGAGTGAATTAGAAACTGGAATAGGGAGGTCTGGGCAAAGACTGAAATGAAGGAACATTATCAAGACAAATTTATTGACAGAGATTGAAGTAGAAAAAGGGGAAGATTCTGTGGCAAGGCTATATCAAAATGTAGGTGTCTTGAGAGGGGACTGCTAGAAGAACAGTTAGTAATAACGTGCATTCATTGAGGAAGCATTCCAACTATAAAATAAAGCCATTCTTGTGAAACTCCCCCCCAATATCAGTTACTTATTCATATTAGATTTTTGTACTTCTACCATAAGTGCAAACGTTTCATTTGAAAACTTTTTATACCTGATATACTGAGTTATTTCCAAATATATTCAAACATTAACATTGTTATATTTTCTTTGAATGATTCTTTTTACTGACAAGCTTACTGTAAGTGAAAAACAATCAGAGACATTAAACAGGTATTTCCAACATGTGTTTAAAAAAAGTGTATTTCCCTAGCAATATAAACAGATTTATATTATCCAAGTATTTTTCCTTGCTCTTCAGGATAAACTAAAACATGAATTAAATAAAAGGAAGAAGAATAGCTATTATTAATTATTATTGCATTTATGCCACCATTATAATAATATTGTTTGAATGATCTAGGAATAACTTTTGAACTAATTTTGTGTCTTCAACTGACCAAAGTGTGTACTTCCATTGAATCTTAATTAGTCATTGCCATGAACAAAATTTCAATATCTTTCATTTAGAGAAAATTCAATAACACAGTGTTGCTTCAGGAAGACAACTTTATGAAATACATTTACTGCAAATTCAGGTACCTTGAGTTAGGCCAGCCAAGCCAATATTAATATGTTGAGAAAATTAAATAAGCACTTTGGCCAAAATTTAATAATTACACTCAAATAATTGAGATCCTGCCTCCTATATAATAGCATTCCAATATTCCTGTAGAATATGCAGGAGGTGCTTGTTTCTAGGTGTGGTAAGAGGTTATGTTGGTTCACTCGCTCCTTCACTCGTGAATGAAAAAAGAAAAGACTCACAGATTAATAAAGCTGGCCCAGGTTAGGAATGTGTCCTCTAGTCATTGCACAAAATTGTTTTTCCATAAGCAACAATAACCAGTTGGTGTACTTATAAATCAAACTGTTACGTTAAAAACCAATGAAGCTAAACAATCTTGCTATCCAGGACTGTCTTGTAAAGGGGAAAGCAGATTATTTCCTAGAAATAAGATTGGGCCTGTTTTATCTTAAGCAATACAAGAGAGAAAGTTAGTATTTAAGCATATATGCTTGAATTACCAAGATTATCATCTGAAATCATTTTAATTTTGTAAATCACATTATATTGATATATAAGAAAATACTGGTTTGGGGACTTCCCTGGTGGTCCAGTAGCAGCTAAAACTCTATGCTCCCAATGCAGGGGGCCCAGTTTCAATGCCTGGCCAGGTAAGTAGGTCTCAAATGCCGCAACCAAAATCTGGTGCAGCCAAATAAATAAATACTTTAAAATAAAACAACAAAAAAGAACATGTTAGTTTAAATATCTGTGGCTATAAATCATGGTTCATTGTTTTGTATGATTAAATCTGAATGTTTATTGCTATTAGCTTATTCTCATTTTAAGTATATATTTAACACATTAATTTGGTAACTATAGCAAAAGATTTAAAAAGAAAAGTTTTGTTGGTGCTTGTTTATAGAAGGTGCCTGCAGTTCTTCCATTAACAGAACTTGTTGAAGCTAAACTTTTGCAGGAATGGGTCTCTCCATCACTGTAACAAGGTAAAATAGGTCAAGCCTGCATGGGGTGAAACTAAAAGAAACCAATTTTCTAAGTAGTTTCCCTAGCTAGGGGGGAAAAAAAATAAAAAAAACTCTGCCTTTCTGGAAAGTTGCAGTAGGCTGCAATACAGTAAAGGAAAAGAAAGAAATGGAAAAGTTTTACTTACAAAACAGCAGGGTATCTTTCAGAAGGAGTAAGAATGTACCCTTATTTATCATTATTTTCTTTTGATATGAACAGGGAATGTCTCTGTCGATGTCATTTTGTTAGTTATTATATGTACTCTGGAGATTATTTAAATTGTATTAGGGGATGTACATAGGTTATTAGCAAATACTATGTCATTTTATATGAGATTTGAGCATCTTGAAATTCAGTGTCTAGACCCAATCCCCCTTGGATATTGAGGGACAACTGAATTGTATCAGTTCAGGGGGAGAGAGAGAGAGAAGAGAGTGAGAAAGAGAGAGAAGAGAGTGAGAAAGAGAGAGAAGAGAGTGAGAAAGAGAGAGAAGAGAGTGAGAAAGAGAGAGAGCGCTCACGTCTCTTCTGACCAGTGCACTAATTCCCCTCTGAGGGCTCCACCTTCTTGACTTCCCTTCCAAACATCCCATTTCCAAATACTATCCCATAAGGATTTGATTTTCAATGTATGAATTTTGTGGGGGACACAGATATGAAATTTATAGCAGATATTTAGTAAGTAATGGCTGAAAGAAGGAATTTTTAAAATTCTAATAAGGAATTTAATTATTCTTTAAGATTCACTTCCTAAAGTTGGTTTATAGGATGTGTATCTTCTGTGTATAATGAAACTTTAGAAGTGTTCTTTAGTAGAAGCCTATTCTTGGATTATTGTTTCTTTATATATATGTATATGTGTGTGTGTGTATATATGTGTGTGTTAAATTAAACATAATTTAAATGTTTGTTGTTTGCAAGTGGCAAGACAAAAAACAGTAACAAAACATTAGACTTAGAAAACCATGGCAGGGCAGACCCTACATGAAAGCGTGCAGTAATGTGAAAATGAGAAATGGAGTTAGCTAAACTCTAGCTTAATGTGATTAGGGGCACTGAGATAGTCCCTGAGGTGCAAAGTGATTACAAAAGAATCAGCAGTTTCCTACTTCAGAAAAATAAAAGCAATCGCTGGCATTGTTGGTATAGGCAACTTGAAAGTGAAAGTGAAACTCTCTCAGTCCTGTCTGGTTCTTTGCTTCCCCATGGACTGTACAGTCCATGGAATTCTCCAGGCCAGACTACTGGAGTGGGTGGCCTTTCCCTTCTCCAGGGGATCTTCCCAACCCAGGGATCGAACCCAGGTATCCCACATTAAAGGAAGATCCAATACCAGCTGAGCCACAAGGGAAGTCCAAAAGCAAATAGATGAGCCAATAATCTACTCTACAGTCATTCTGGAAATACCTTAGTCACTCAGTCCTGTCTGGTTCTTTGCAACCCCGTGGACTGCAGCCCACCAGGATCCTCTGTCCATGGGATTTTCCAGGTAAGACTACTGGAGTGAGTTGTCATTTTCTTCTCCAGGGGATCTTCCCAACCTAGGGATTGAACCCAAGTCTCCAGCATTGCAGGCAGATTCTTTACCAACTAAGCCACCAGAGAGGCAAAGTGAAAGTCGCTCAGTCGTGTCCATCTTTTTGCAACCCCGTGGATTATACAGTCCATGGAATTCTCCAGGCCAGAATACTGGAGTGGGTAGCCTTTCCCTTCTCCAGGGGATCTTCCCAACCAAGAGACTGAACCTAGGTCTCACACATTGCAGGCAAATTCTTAGTGGAGTAATAATACTTTAAATTTCTAGGATAATGATAAATTTACCTCTTCTTCTGGAATGTAAGCTAAAGTTTTTGTCATTTTAGACAAAATCTCACTGTCATTCTCAGTGAGAAAAAATTTCTTATTTCAGGCATCACTCTTTATCTATTAGCTTTTCTGAGTGCTTGTATTGTGGCCCTGTGAGCTTAACATATGATAGTGTAGGCAGAAGAACATACTTCACTGACTACATGGTCTTGTCCAAGTCATTTAAGCTATAATATGAATATGCAAACAAATGGGCTTTGTAGCTTCCCCTTGACATTCATTTGGGTGTTCTGAGCTAACAATCATTTGATAAGAAGATTCTTTCAAACTATGGAATCTCATTAATCATATACATCTACATTTTTATTTTATTGTCTCCCTAAAATGATGTTCCTCTGCCTAACTTGATGAAGCTGACCAGTTATGTTTAATAATAGCATCAAACAAATGCCCTTATCCCTCTGCTGAGCTTCCTTCAATATTTAAAGTTAATATGACATAATGCATTTTGCATCTGTTTTCCAATGATTTTTTTTTTGTTTGTAATCATTATTTACTTCCTCCAGTCATACCACAAGATATAAGAAGATATTAAGAAGAAGTGGCAAGAAAACCCAGAAGAACTATAACAAAAACATCTTCATGACCCAGATAACCATGATGGTATGATCACTCACCCACAGCCAGACATACTGGACTGCAAAGTCAAGTGGGCCTTAGGAAACATCACTACGAACAAAGCTAGTAGAGGTGATGGGATGCCAGTTGAGCCACTTCAAACCCTAAAACATGATGCTGTTAAAGCAATGCACTCAATTATGCCAGCAAATTTGGAAAACCCAGCAGTGGCCACAGGACTGGAAAAGGTCAGTTTTCATTCCACTCCCAAAGAAAGGCAATACCAAAAAATGTTCAAACTACTACACAATCTCACTCATCTCACCTGCTATCAAAGTAATGTTCAAAATTCTCCAAGCCATGCTTCAACAGTATGTGATCAGTGAACTTCCAGGTGTTCAAGCTGGATTTAGAAATGGCAGAGGAACCAGAGATCAAATTGCCAAAATTCACTGGATCATAGAAAAAGCAAGAGAGTTCCAGAAAAACATCTGTTTCTGCTATATTGAGTATGCCAAAGTCTTTGACTATATGGCTCACAACAAACTGTGGAAAATTCTTAAAGAGATGGGAATACCAAATGACCTGACTTGCCTCCTGAGAAACCTGTATGCAGCTCAAAGCAACAGTTAGAACTGGACATGGAACCAGAGACTGGTTCCAAATCAGGAAAGGAGTAAGTCAAGGCTGTATATTGTCACCCTGCTTCTTTAACTTATATGCAAAATATATCATGTAAATGCCAGGCTGAATGAAGCACACACTAGAATCAAGGTTGCTGGGAGAAATATCAACAACCTCAGATACACAGATGACACCACTATTATGGCAGAAAGAGAGAAACTAAAGAGGCTCTTGATGAAAGTGAAAGAGGAGAGTGAAAAAACTGGCTTAAAACTCAACATTCAGAAAACTAAGATCATGACATCCAGTCCCATCACTTCATGGCAAATAGATGCGGAAACAATGGAAACAGTGAGAGAATTTATTTTCTTGGGCTCCAAAATCACTGCAGATAGTGACTGCAGTCATGAAATTAAAAGACACTCACTCCTTGGAAGAAAAGCTATGACCACTTTAGACAGCTTATTAAAAAGCAGAGACATTACTTTACTAACAAATATCCATCTAGTCAAAGTTATAGTTTTTCCAGTATTCATGTATTGATGTGAGTGTTGGAATATAAAGAAAGCTGAGTAGCAAAAATTGATGCTTTTGAACTGTGATGTTAGAGAAGACTCTTGAGAATCCCTTGGATGGCAAGGAGATCCAACCAGTCCATCCTAAAGGAAATCAGTCCTAAATATTCATTGGAAGGACTGATGCTGAAGCTGAAACTCCAATACTTTGGCCACCTGATGCAAAGAACTAACTCATTGGAAAAGACCCTGACTCTGGGAAAGATTGAAGGCAGGAGGAGAAGGGGATCACAGAGGATGAGGTGGTTGGATGGCATCACCGACTAGATGGACATGAGTTTGGGTAAACTCCAGGAGTTGGTGATGGACAGGGAGGCCTGGCATGCTGCAGTCCATGGGGTCGCAAAGAGTCTCACATGACTGAGTGACTGAATTGAACTGAAAAACTATTTTCTTCCTCTAGTTATATCACAAACGTTTTAAAAGCAGAATTTCACTTGTTTGTTTCCTCTATAGTCTTTGCATATATTTTAAAATTTGTTCATGTTTTGATTGCCACTTGAAGTATTTCTTAAAGCATATAGTTTCACCCAAAATTATACGCATGCTGATACTCAGTGAGTGAAGTAACGGACTTATGGTGATGATGGTGGTTTGGTGTCTTAAGTCGCCTCCAACTTTTGCAACTCCATGGACTACAGCCCACCAGGCTCCTCTGTCCTTGGAATTTCCAACACGAATACTGGAGTGGGTTGCCATTTCCTCCTCCTGGGCATTTCCTGACCCAGGAATTGAGCCACATCTTTTGCACTGCAGGGGTATTCTTTACCAACTAAACCACCAGGGAAGTCCCCAATGAACTTATACCACAGTCCAAAATCTCCTTCATATTCCCATGGTAACTTTTATTCTACATTTATATGTGTGTTATTAGTGAAACGCTTCTCTTAGCTATTTAAGCTGAGAACCTCAGATTCATTTTTATTCTCTATTTATTCCTCACGCCTCAAATTGAAATAGCAGGCAGATGTTTTAATTATCCCTCATTAAAAATGGCAACAGAGGATGAGATGTTTGGATGGCATCACCAACTCAATCGACGTGAGTCTGAGCAAACTCTGGAAGTTGCTGAAGGACAGGGAAGCCTGGCATGATGAAGTCCATGGGGTTGCAGAGAATTGGGCATGACTCTGCAACTAAACAATAACCGTTTCTGTCATAGTAACCTTTTGTTTTGATGCCAGCCTCCTGAGATGTTCATGATAGGCCTAACTGATTTTCCAGATTATTATTTCCATATTCTCTATTATGTCTATTCTTATCCTTATGGATTTATTTTTCTAAGAATGTATTTTAATAAAGCCTATTGCTGATGAAATCACTGGATGTCATTGTAAATAGACTAATATTTAAATTCCATGTACTATGTTTGAACTTGACTTACCTGGCAGACTATTGCTCTTTATGATAATCTCCTTATATAAAAAACCAAATTCTTCACAATTAAATACTTTATCTCTTGCTTTTTATGTGCTAATTTTGCCAGTCCTTCTCCATGAAATGCATGGTTTTCCTTCTTACTGAAATGAAACACTATTTATACTTCTAAATCCAACTCAAATAACACTTCCTCCCTGATTGCTTTCTTTATGTTGCTAGTCACTGTATTCATTTCATATCATACACACATTTTACTTTTATTTAAATAAGCTGCATTTTTCTTCAATACATTTATTACATCTGTTGTGTTTCACCTATACTCCTCAATTTCCTTATAAACTAAAAATACTTCTTATCCCATTTTATATTTGCGGAGAAAAATTAGATAATGTCTTACAGGTGATGAAAGCTTAGTAAAAATAAAGGAATTGTCCATGAAGGATGGAAGGACTGCTGGATCCTTCTGCATGTCAACATTAGGGAGGCAAATCTGGTGGAGAAGATCAAATTATGAATGTGAAATCGAAACAAGGAAGCAATGCCTCTTCACCCAGAGCTGCCCTATTTCATGAACTTCTTCAGGACTAGTTAACTCAGCTTTTCCTACACTGCTGGGAGAATCTCTCCACCCTTAAACATTGCCCTTTTAAAATCAGATTGTTCAAAATACATGTTGTTCCTTAGCCTTAAACTATCACTAATTGGGATATGTTTATAAAAGGTTTATATTCTTTCATTTCTTTTCATGCATACCTATTGTTTCTTGGTGACAGTATCTGTATCTTTACATTTTCTTTATTTCTCACTCTCCCAAAGATTAATGAAGAAACAGAAGAAATTGACTGTTTCATTGGCTTTGTAGATCACTGTAGGTTATCTGAGCTGGTGAAACACTCCTATGATGTGTGTGTCTCTGAGTGTGCTTATTCCTGTTTAGGGTGGAATGGGGAATCCCTTCCACAGTCCCTGCTGTGGAAGTCTAATTTTCTTAACTTTTCTCAAAATATGGAACATATTTGAGTTAGTTCTAATGAGGTGGATGAACCTAGAGCCTATTACACAAAGTGAAGTAAGTTAGAAAGAGAAAAGCAGATATATTAATGCATATATATGGAGCCTAGAAAGATGGTACTGATGAATCTGTTTGCAGGGGGGCAATGGAGAGACAGACATAGAGAACAGACTTATAGACACAGTGGGCAGGGAGGAAGGAGAGGATGGGATAAGTAGAGAGAGTAGCATGGAAATATATACACTACTATACGGAAAATAGCGATCCAATGGGAATGTGCAATATGACTCAAGGAGCTCTAACTGGAGCTCTGTAACAACCTAAAGGGGTGGGAAAGGGCGGAGGGTGGGTAGGAGATTTGAGAGACAGGGGATATATGTATATATATATATACACATTCATGTTGATTCATGAATGATTCATGAACAGGCTGATTCATGTTGATGGAGGCCAGAAACCAACCCAATGTTGTAAGGCAATTATCCTTCAATAAAAAAATAAATAAAATTTAAAAAACAAATGTATTATAATGTATTCTATACATTGAAACTGATGACTAAATAGGTAAAGTGACTTAACCTAAGTCACACAGTTATTAAGTGATAGGACTTTGAATAAGGTTTTCCCCACCTTATTCTAGATTTCAATCCAGGGACAAACCTGTTACACCAATTTGACATCTCCTTAGAGACTAGGATTAAGAATCCAATGACATTCCATTAGTGATTAAAACATATTTAAGTTTTGTCCACTTCTGAAAAACAGCCTGCTTGAATTTCAAACTGAAAAATTAGAAGAAAAAAAAAAAGGGATTTTTTAAAAATTTCCTTTCATTCTGAAAAATTAGTTTGCTTCTAAAACTACAGGCACCTGGATAGTATTCATATGATATACTGTGGCAGTAAATTGAACTTTAATTAATCCATGATTTTAACCCATGCTCACAGGAAGATCTGAGGTACAGGTAAATAACTTGAGGTGTACTAGATCCTCTGTGAGTTGAAAATTTTTCAAAGCTTTGGAATTTTCACAGCAAACTTAAACTGGAATTCAGGAGTAAAAGTGTAATGTATATTTTGACCATATCTTAATATTTTAAAATTAAAATACTTCCCCCCCACCCCGGTCCATGGGGTTTTCCAGGCAAGAGTACTGGAGTGGGTTGCCATGTCCTTCTCCAAAACTAAAATAAAGCCTGAGTCAAAGCAAATGTAAAAAGCCAAGAAATCAAATCAATATGTTCTCAGATGCTTTAAAGGACCATTTCCATTCTGACATCTTACAAATTAACAATGGAAACATATTTCTCTGACTGGAGTTATCCTGCCCAGTTTTGCATCATTTAGTGATAGGAAATTACCTTACAAAATACAGATATTTACCCTCAGGATTTCCTCTTCAGTACATCAGACAGTTTGCATTACAGTTACCCTTCTTCCCATTGGACAAATGAGTCAATAGGTATGGTAAGGAAAGAGAAGGAAGAGGAAAGAAAGAAGGAAAGAAAGTCACTTTTAACAGCTGTGTAGGAGAACATGTAAAGGCTATGTTATCTCACTCAGCACAAAGGATCCCTGGATTTCTTTTTCCACCAGAGCAGCAGGTTTCCCTCCTCCCTAGCCATCGTACCCAACAATACTTCAGAGATAGCTCAGTTCTTTAGCTTTTAGTGTCTGTTAAAATGTAGAATTAAAAGCACACTACAGAGCTTTGATTCTGCATTTTTTTTCTCCTCATAGAAACAAAAACCTAAAAGAAGTTCAGGTTCTTCTAAAGGGATCCTGAAACCACAAGTAAAAGTCAGGATTCAAAGAAAAAGTATTGTCTAGGCATCCTATTATCTCGGGCAATGTTATGCTCACCAAGAACTTCAGAGACCCCTGAGGATGCTTATGTAAATTACCTCATCGTGTGGGAGAAATCTCACATTATCCATGCCATTTAAATAAGTACTCAAGGATCTCAAAGGGGCCAATGCAGTTAGCAAATGGTACCCTGTGTCAGGAGACTAGGAAAAATGTTAAACCTTACATTAAAAGAAACCTAGTCCCAAAGATTAATGACTGTGCAGAGCTTAAAACTGGATGAGAAAAACATAGTATGTAAATGTGACAGAGTTTATGCTATCAAATCTTTTAGAATTCCTAAAATATGGGTTCAGCAAGGAGATTTATTCATAAACTGTAATGTTTTGAATTTTACTTGAAGAGACCATTGTTTCATCAAAGAACATACTGTGAAGGAGAAAGAGTTTGTAAGCAGAGGGTAGAAAAGAAACCACCATCGTCACAATACTAGGAGATGCGTGTGTGTGTGTTGTCTCCTTTGACTTTAATTAATCTCTCTCTCTGGACTTCTGTGAGCTGGAAAAAAAGGTTTTATTTTTGTTTTTGGAGTTGGCTCGCCAGATGGGGTTCTTTGAACTATCGCTGCTCTAACTCTGGCAACCACAGAATTCCTAGTGAAAGATTTTAATTTGTTTTACAACTAGACAAAGGCAGAACAAGAAATGATGCGGGCAGTGGAGTGCAGTGATGAGGGTCAATCCTGAGGACGCAGATGGCTATTAGTAAGGTAGGCACACAATGCCCACTTCTTCCTCTTCCTTCCTTCTAATATTAAAAAAGATCCCTGATGCCAGGAGCTAACTTTTTTGTGTGTGTGTTTTTAACCATTTGAGGTTATCTCTAAAACAACAACAATGCGGTTAGAAATTTGATCTTCCTCACATTACACTTTTTCACAATATACACAGCAACGTCTTGCCCATAGTATTTGATGTATACTCTTGGCTGTGTCAATTGACTGCTTAGTCAGTCATGTCTGACTCTTTGCAACCCCTTGAATTGTCTCCCGCCAGGCTCCTCTGTCCATGGGGATTCTCCAGGTAAGAATACTGGAGTGGGTTGCCATGCCCTCCTCCAGGGGATCTTCCCAGCCCTGGGATTAAACTCAAGTCTTCTGCATAGAAGGTGGATTCTTTACCATCTGAGCCACCAGGGAAGCCCATACAATTGGCTACATTGGTTTAAATTTAAATATGGTCAATTTAAGCAAGCTATCTTGTTTAAGGAACGACACACTAGGCAAGGCAGGTGGAAGGTCATGTGAAAACAATTTAAAACTTTGCAAAGAATAATTAATAGATTTAATTCTGAAATAACTAATAGATTTAATTCTGAAATTCACTTCACTGGAACATCATTTGCATAACTAGCCAAAGATTCAATTCACACTACAAGGCACTAGAGATTCCTGCTGAAACCTTCCTCTCCGTAGAACCCCTAGATTCCCTGTTTCATAAATGTTAGTGCACTAAAGATACTCCATTTTCTCTGAATTAGTGCAACGTAAGAGAAAAGCATGAGGGAAAGCCAGGTAACTAAATGGAATT
The DNA here is from genome assembly GCF_019320065.1 of Cervus canadensis. Classification (NCBI taxonomy): domain Eukaryota; kingdom Metazoa; phylum Chordata; class Mammalia; order Artiodactyla; family Cervidae; genus Cervus; species Cervus canadensis. The sequence goes on from NC_057394.1 coordinate 53,856,787, forward strand.
AAGAAATTAAGGAAAACATCTCTTACTTTGCATTTGATTTTCAATTGTACTTATATTGAGGGGTAATTAACAAAGGGAACTTAAGTTTCACCGCTGGACATTGGCCAAATCAAAGCAAAGAACAGAAGTTTCTTCTTTCTTTCCTTTTTTCTTTCTTTTTCTTTTTTCTTGCTGCTTTGTTCTTCTTCCTTCATTAAATAATTACTGATGATGAGTCTACTATGTACCATGTAATGTAATAGGTATTAAATATCCTGATATTTAAAATATTTGAATATGTAATATTTAAATATTTATTTGAATGTTATATTTAAATATTTACTTGAATATTTAAACATTTTGATATAAGTTTAAAATTCTGCCAAATAAAGTAACTCCAAGAGTCAATGCTAAATCCTAAACCAGTAATGAATCTAAATTTGCTGTGTACATTATTTACTATAAATGCTAATTAGTATTGCTTTAAGAGAAAAGAAGATATTACTCATAGATCAATGATTCTAATATTATTTGTAATTTTCAAAGAAGTAAAGATGTAGCAGCTAAAAGCCTCTCAAAAGTCAATGAATATCAGTCTGTATACTGAAGTGGACTAATAAATAGTCTGATAACTTACTGTCTATATAAGACTCTTTTTTCCAATATTTTATTATAAAAATTGTAAACATACTGCAAATTTGAAAGAAATGTACAGTGAGTAACTATGTATTTGGCAACTAGTTTCTAAAATTTATATAAATTTTAATTTATTTGCTTTATATTTCTTTTAAAGTGTGACTTTTAGCTTAAAATAAAATAGTAAGATTCACACACAACTAATCACACCAAAAGCAATCTATAGCCATGTCAGACCATCACTCTTTTATAGAAAATCTAATGAATCAATGACACCTTAGTTTAGAATTGAATGATGGTTTCACATAAGAGGTAACAGTCAAAATTTCATGTCCATTGGAAGCAAATGGTTATAGAAAAACATCACATCTTAAAGTGAAAAGCTTTTAAACTATTTTGGCATATAAATGTAGAAACTAAATTAATAGTGTTTATTCCCATTCTGATTAAGATTTCATTATGTGTGGTGGGGTCAAATCCTTCAAGTTAAGTTAAAGTAAATTGAAATAAATAGTTCAGAAAATATATAGACATACTATGATTTTCCCCCCAAACTATTTTCTTCATCACAGAATGATCATTCTTAAAATTATTTAAATCTTTGCAAATAGCATTTATACTTGCTACTCATACTATGCAAATATTAGCTAAATGTTACACAAAAGCGTTGTTTAAATGCATGCAGTTTTATATCCCCTAACAGATGCCTGGGAATTTGTAAAACTGCATTCTAAATCGTGATTTACAAGATTCTTGTTATGCAGGCCTCTGGGTACCAGATTTATTCTTGATTTTTCTTTTACCTTTAAGAAAGAGAAAGCAATATATTGTGTGTGTGTGTGTGTGTGTGTGACAGAGAGTGAAAAGAAACCTGTCTGATTTTCGTATAGTTTGTATTTAGTTGCTACTCCAGATGGCTATACTTTTACAAAGACCAGAAGAAATGTATTTGCTTTATATTTATTTGGAATTTTCTGTAGAAGTTATGGGGGCTGATTAAGTGGGGTAAGTAGTCCTTTATTATCCTTACCTAAGCTTTACTAAAGGAAACTTTCCAAAGCGAACACATATCTCTTTCTTGTGCTCTTTTTACTCACATGATCTCACACAGCCTTGGTTTGGTATAGGTTAACTCATTTTTAAACCATTGTCTAGGTCTGCGCCAACACCATGAACAATATTTTAACCACCCAGATCTCCAGCCCCCACTTGTTAGAAACAGGGTTCCGAGTCCCCTGTGCTTTTGATTCAGACCTTTTATTTTAAATTAGGCTACAATCACTTCACTCTCTTTATCTGAATTCTGAGTATAAATCAAAATGCTTTCTAGTAAAAACATCTCTATTCCTTTTCTCATCAATACTAATAAGCATATTTTTCCTGTATATCCATTAATTGATCCCATACCATCCCTTATATCAGCAGCCCTGAAGCTTGAGAATGATGTGAAGATAAACAGCACTACAAAAGTTAAACAGATTATACATCAAAACAGGGAAACCATTATATAACTTCTGGACTTGAAAATCCTACTCTAAAATGTCTCAAGAGGGCTGCAGATATGATCTTCACTGATCACTCTGGGAAGATAATGTAGTGGGGAAAAACAAGAAAAAAAACAGTATTGTCTACCCATGGGACCCAATGCCCAAATGATCCCATAGTCCAAAAGATTTCTCTTTCCCTATGTGCAGAACAAAAATGACATTATAGATATCCAATGCTGACTTAATACTATGCAGCAGGCTCTTTTCTAAGTGCTTTACACATATTAACTCATTTAGTGTTCAAAATTTCTTTCAAACAGGTAACATGTTGCAATGGAGAAAAATGAGTTACAGAAAGGTTAAGTAATTTGCCCAGTTAAGGTCACACAGTTAAGAAACTGGAGGTCCCTGGATTTGAACCAAATCAATTTGCTTCAGAATCCTTGCCCCTAATTACTTGAAAAATATATTTAAAATTTTGATCTGTGGTTTTTCTAATAGAGTTTTGCTAAATTTCCTGATCTATAATATTTAGATCTTTTATACCTAGTTTCATTACTCATTTTTGTCACTTAGCTCTTATCATGTTCAAATTTTCTCCAACATCTTCCACTTATAAATTCATTTAATAATAATAATAATATATATAATCTCAGTTTTTATTGATACTCTGGGAATCAGATTCCTATTCCCTCAAGAATCTATAAATTCCTTTTTGAGGCAAATAGAATGATGTGCATTTATAACAAAGATAACTTCACCTGTTAGAGTGTTTCAGATCTAAAAAGCTGTCCACAATCAATGAATCACATTGGGCAACACGATTCCTTCTCCAAATATTTATCTTGAAGATCACAATAATATGTGTCTTGGGGTGTTTCGCCTTGGGTTTATCCTGTTTGGGACTCTCTGGGTTTCTTGGACTTGGGTGGCTATTTCCTTCCCCATTTGGGGGAAGTTTTCAGCTATTATCTCCTCGAGTATCTTCTCATGGCGTTTCTTTTTGTCTTCTTCTTCTGGGACTCCTATGATTCGAATGTTGGGGCGTTTCACATTGTCCCAGAGGTCCCTGAGGTTGTCCTTATTTCTTTTAATTTTTTTCTTTTTTCCTCTCTGCTTCATTTATTTCCACCATTTTATCTTCTACCTCACTTATCCTATCTTCTGCCTCCTTTATTCTACTGTTGGTTCCCTCCAGAGTGTTTTTGATCTCATTTATTGCATTATTCATTTTTAATCAACTCCTTTTTATTTCTTCTAGGTCCTTGTTAAACATTTCTTGCATTTTCTCAATCCTTGCCTCCAGGCTATTTATCTGTAACTCCATTTTGTTTTCAAGATTTTGGATCATTTTTATTATCATTATTCTAAATTCTTTTTCAGGTATATTCCCTATCTCCTCCTCTTTTGTTTGGCTTGGTGGACATTTTTCATGTTCCTTTACCTGCTGGGTGTTTCTCTGCCTTTTCATCTTATTTAGATTGCTGGGTTTGGGGTGGCCTTTTTGTATTCTGGTGCTCTGTGGTTCCTTTTTATTGTGGAGGTTTCTCCCAGTGGGTCGGGCTGGATGTTTGGCTTGTCGAGGTTTGCTGATTAGAGAAGCTTTTGCACAACAAAGGAAATTATAAGCAAGGTGAAAAGAGCCCTCAGAATGGGAGAAAATAATAGCAAACGAAGCAACAGACAAAGACAATCTCAAAAATATACAAGCAACTCCTGCAGCTCAATTCCAGAAAAATAAATGACCCAGTCAAAAAATGGACCAAAGAACTAAACAGATATTTCTCCAAAGAAGACATACAGATGGCTAACAAACACATGAAAAGATGTTCAACATCACTCATTATCAGAGAAATGCAAATCAAAACCACAATGAGGTACCATTACACGCCAATCAGGATGGCTGCTACCCAAAAAGGTGTGGAGAAAATGGAACCCTTTTACACTGTTGGTGGAAATGCAAACTAGTACAGCCGCTATGGAGAACAGTGTGGAGATTTCTTAAAAAACTGGAAATAGAACTGCCATATGACCCAGCAATCCCACTCCTGGGCATACACATCGAGGAAACCAGATCTGAAAGAGACACTTGCACCCTAATGTTCATCGCAGCACTGTTTATAATAGCCAGGACATGGAAGCAACCTAGATGCCCATCAGCAGATGAATGGATAAGGAAGCTGTGGTACATATACACCATGGAATATTACTCAGCCATTAAAAAGAATTCGTTTGAATCAGTTCTAATGAGATGGATGAAACTGGAGCCCATTATACAGAGTGAAGTAAGCCAGAAAGATAAAGAACATTACAGCATACTAACACATATATATGGAATTTAGAAAGATGGTAACGATAACCCTATATGCAAAACAGAAAAAGAGACACAGAAGTACAGAACAGACTTTTGGAACTCTGTGGGAGAAGGTGAGGGTGGGTGTTCTGAGAGAAAGCACTGAAACATGTATACTATCAAGGGTGAAACAGATCACCAGCCCAGGTTGGATGCAATGAGACAAGTGCTCAGGGCTGGTGCACTGGGAAGACCCAGAGGGATGGATGGGAGGGATGGGGAGGGGGGATTGGGATGGGGAACACATGTAAATCCATGGCTGATTCATGTCAATGTATGGCAAAACCCACTACAATATTGTAAAGTAATTAGCCTCCAACTAATAAAAATAAATGGAAAAAAAATCACAATAAGCAAATAGATTAAGAGGATAGCACTGAAACATATACAAAACCATGTATAAAATAGTTTGCTAGTGGGAAGTTGTTATATAGCAAAGGGAGCTCAGGCAAGGGCTCTGTGATGACCTAGAGGGGTGGAATGGGGTGGGCGGTGGGAGGGAAGGGACATGTGTATACATATGGCTGAGTCATGTTGATGCACAGCAGAAACCAACACAATATTGTAAGCAATTATCCTCCAACTGAAAATAAATAAATTTAATTATAAAAATAAATTATTTCAGTCTTACATAATTGTATATTAATTATTTAGACTGACCCTAATATATTCAGTGAATTTTAGTAGTTTTTAAACTTTTTTAGCATCCTCAAAAAACCGTCCATCAATTGTAAGAAAAAAGAATGTAAGAAAAAGCAACATAACTCTAATATTTCTAATTACACAAAATTGCCTAAATGTCAAAATGGAGGCAGTTATGTAACCAAAAGTTTATGGATTGCTATTAGGTAACATTTATTTCAACTTCATAATATTCCCTAGGTTTCCTAATTATATTCCTGTTTCCTAATTCTATTCTTGTCAACTGCTTCCCAAATTTTCCCCATCAAGCATATCTTTCTTCTGTGAGAAGTTGATCTCAAACTCCCACGTCTTAGAGTTTAAGGACACTGTTCCTAGTTATTCTTAGCTGATTCTCCCAATTGGTAATTGATATCTATTTCCATCACGGTCTGAGATAGCCTAGTGGTCAAAAGGACTGTCATTGATCTAGCACTGCCGCACTGCCTTTGGTTTGCCAATTCTTAGTTCTTCCGCATAAAAAAATTTATAATCTCTCTGGAGCCTGGCAGGCTGCAGTCCATAGGGTGGCAGAATCAAAAATGACTGAAGCGACTGAGCAGCTGCAGCAGCATAAACATGATTATATAAATAATGAAAATAAAACATAACTCATTGAAGTATTTTGAAGATTAGTTTTTTTTAAGCAGCACTCTTGAAAATCTGCCTGATTATAACATGTTAAATAAATATTTATTAATAATGGTAATAATAAAATGCAACAGTATGTAAAATTTGAGAGAAGTTCTTATGATTAAAATATTAATCGTGAGCATAGTCTATTGAAAAACTAATCTGCTTACTTTCATTTTACTTTACATAGTCTTTCGATTTTTTAAGGGTCTGCATGCTACTTTGCTTCACTGTAAATCTTTTCTTTTTATTTAATAATAATAATAAATTAATGTGCTAGTGATTAAAGAGATTTTTAAAAGGAAAATATTTTAATCTTAAAATTTAAGGGACTATTTCAAAGAAAAGTGGGCACAAGATGAAATTTTAAATAATTTAAAATAAAGTTAAAACAAAATTAACCATTCGGGTGTGATAAGTTCATTTAATAGGTGTTAATCTACATAAATATGCTTTTAATCATCAAGTGCCATTTAATTATCTGCAATAACTGGTTTATTAAATTTAAATTAAGTCATTATATGAGACACTTTTTTATATTGTACATGAATGTGCTACTTCTTTATACTTATCTAGAGTATTTCAGGATTGCTGAAATGAAAGTTGAGAGAATTTTTTAAATTCAAATTTCTCACATATCCTTGCTGGAAATTCATACTTTACCACATAAGATTTAAGTACTCTTCTTATGGGACAGGAATTTAAAGCAGTGCTAAAACTATGAAAAAATAAGGACAATAATAAGTCTAGAAATTTTGTGATTAATTGCTCTACCTTACTGCTCCCAAAATATATATTACATAGATTTACAGACACAAAATATATATTACATAGATTTACAGACACAAAAATAGCTATCCTTTGAATTATAATTCAATACAACTTGCATTTATTCTATTGTTCAAATTGTGAAAGGGCTTCAATTTCAATTTTTGGCTTTCTGTGTTCCAGTTCTGTAATCAAGGCCCTCTAACTCCATTTGTTAGAGAATAACATGTATAATCCAAGATTTGGATGGCAGGTGTGCTTATTGCTACTGAATGTCACTACTTTAGGGTTTCTTAATGGACAGAGCTAGGTGACACATGGACACTGTTGCTCATTGTAGCTCTATTTACAATAACCAGGACATGGAAGCAATCTAAAATCCATCAATAAATGAATTGATAAAGAAGATATGGTACACACATGTAATGGAACATTACTCAGCCATGGAAAGGAAAATTAGTGTCACTTGTAGAAGTGGATAGACCTAGAGACAGTCATATAGAGTGAAATAAGTCTGACAGAGAAAGACAAAAATCATATGATAATGCTTATATGTGAAATCTAAGGAAAATGGTATAAATTAACTTATTTGCAAATTAGAGTCACAGATATAGAATACACAGTTATAGTTACCAAAAGGGGGGATAAACTGGGAGATGGGATTGACACACACACTGCAATATACAAAATATATAATTAATAAGAATCTATTATATATCACAGGGAACTCTATTTAATATACTCTAATGGTCTATATGGACTTCCCTGTGGCTCAGACGGTAAAGAGTCTGCCTACAGTGCAGAAGACCCGGGTTCGATCCCTGGGTTGGGAAGATCCTATGGAAAAGGAAATGGCAACCCACTCCAGTACTCTTGCCTGGAAAATTCCATGGATGGAGGAGCCTGTTGGGCTACAGTCCATAGGGTCACAAAGAGTTGGACACGACTGAGTGACTTCAATTCACTTCACTTCACTTCATTTCAATGGTCTATATGGGGGGGAAAAATCTAAAATAGACTGGATATATGTATATGTATAACTGATTCATTTTGATATACAGTAGAAACTAATGCTTGTAAATCAACCATATCTCAATAAAAAATTAGTTTTAAAAAAAGACTACACAATGTAAGATTATAGAAAAAAAAATGCATGCAGTGAGAAGAACAGTAGTTACCAGTGACTGGGAGATGGAGAGAAGAATAGGTGTAGCACAAAGGATATTTAAGGCAGTGTAAATTGTTTCTACATATCAAAACCCATGGAATGTACAACAGTAAGGGTGGACTGCAAGGTAAACTATGGACCTTAGTTAATTATGATGTGTCAGTGTAAGTTCCTCAGTTGAAACCAATGCACTGTTCTAGTGGTGTGCTGATAATAGGGATGCCTTTTTTTTTTTTTTTTTAATAGGGATGCCTTTATGTGGAGGCAGGGAGTATACAGGAAATCTGTTCCCCTTCTTCCTCAATATTGTTTTGATCTAAAACTGTTCTAAATGCAAAATCTTAAAACAAAACAAATAAAAATCAACAAAAATTAAAGAACAGTATGGAGATTCCTTAGAAAACTAGGAATAAAACTGCAATGATTCAACAGGTCCACTAATGGCCATATACCCTAAGGGATTCAAAATTGAAAAAGACACATGTACTCCAATGTTCACTTCAGCCTTATATATAATAACTAGCATGTGGAAGCAACATATCAGAGACAGATGAATGGATAAAGAAGCTGTGGTACATATACATGGCAGTGGTTTAGTTGCTCAATTGTGTCCAACTCTTGCAGTCCCATGGACTATGGTCCACCAGGTTACTCTGTCCATGGGATTTCCCAGGCAAGAATACTGGAGGGGGTAGTCATTTCCTTCTCCAGGGAATATTCCTGACCCAGGAATCAAACACACGTCTCATGTGTTGAGGGCAGTGTCCTGCATTGCAAGCAGATTCTTTGCCAACTGAATCACCAGGGAGTTGATACGGTACACACATATATAAAGGAATATTACTCAGTCATAGAAAGAAATGCATTTAGTCAGTTCAGGAAACTAACCAATCTGATCACATGGACCAAGCCTTGTCTAACTCAATGAAACTATGAGCCATGCCATGTAGGGCCATGCAAGACTGACGGGTCATGGTGGAGAGTTCTGACAAAATGTGGTCTACTGGAGAAGGGAATGGCAAATCACTTCAGTATTCTTACCTTGAGAACCCCATGAACAGTATGAAAAGCAAAAAGATAGGGCACTAAAAGATGAACTCCCCAGGTCATTAGGTGCCCAATATGCTACTGGAGATCAGTGGAGAAATAACTCCAGAAAGAGTGAAGAGACAGAGCTAAAGATGAAGCAACATCTAGTTGTGCATTTGACTGGTGATGGAAGTAAAATCCAATGCTGAAAAGAGCAATATTGAATAGGAATCTGGAATGTTAGGTCCAAGAATCAAAGCAAATTGGAAGTGGTCAAACAGGAGATGGCTAGAGTAACCATGGACATTTTAGGAATCAGCGAACTAAAATGGATTGGAATGGGTGAATTTAACTCAGATGACCATTATATCTACTACTGTGGGCAAGAATCCCATAGAAGAAATGGAGGAGCCCGCATAGTCAACGAAAGAGTGTAAAATGAGTTTGGATGCAATCTCAAAAATGACAGAATGATCTCTGTTCATTTCCAAGGCAAACCATTCAATATCATGGTAATCCAAGTCTATGCCATAACCAGTAATGCTGAAGACGTTGAAGTTGAACAGTTTTATGACAACCTACAAGACCTTCTAGAACTAACACTCAAAAAAGATGTCCTTTTGATTATAGGGAACTGGAATGCAAAAGTAGGAATTTAAGAAATACCTGGAGTAATAGGCAAATTTGGCCTTGGAGTACAGAATGAAGCTGGGAAAAGGTTAATAGAGTTTTGGCAAGAGAATACACTGGTCACCCTATTCCAATAATACAAGAGAAGACTCTACACATGGACATCACCAAATGCTCAATACTGAAATCAGAGTAATTGCATTCTTTGCAGCCAAAGATGGAGAAGCTCTATACAGTCAGCAAAAACAAGGCTGGAAGTTGACTGTGGCATAGACCATGATTCTTTACTGCCAAATTCAGACTTAAATTGAAGGTAGTAGGGAAAACCACTAGACCATTCAGGTATGACTTAAGTCAAATCCCTTATGATTATACAGTGGAAGTGACAAATAGATTTAAAAGATTAGATCTGATTGACAGAGTGCCCAAAGAACTATGGACAAAAGTCTGAGACATTGTACAGGAGACAGGGATCAAGGCCATCCCCAAGGAAAAGAAATGAAAAAAGGCAAAATGGTTTTCTGAGGAGGCCTTACAAATAGCTGAGAAAAGAAGAGAAGCAAAAGGCAAAGGAGAAAAGGAGAGATATTCCCATTTGAATGCAAAGTTCCAAAGAATATCAAGGAGAGATAAGAAAGCCTTCCTCAGTGGTCAGTGCAAAGAAACAGAGGAAAACAATAGAATGGGAAAGACTAGATAGGTCTTCAAAAAAATTAGATACCAAGGAAATATTTTGTGCAAAGAGGGGCCCAACAAAGGATAGAAATGGTATGGACCTAACAGAAGCAGAAGATATTAAGAAGAGGTGGCAAGAATACACAGAAGAACTACACAAAAAAGATCTTCATGATACAGATGATCATGATGGTGTGATCACCAACCTAGAGCCTGACATCCCAGAATGCAAAGTCAAGTGGGCCTTAGGAAGCATCACTGTGAACAAAGCTAGTGGAGGTGATGGAATTCTGGTTGAGCCATTACAAATCCTAAAGGATGATGTTATGAAAGTGTTGCACTCAATATACTAGCAAATTTGGAAAACTCAGCAGTAGCCACAGGACTGGAAAAGATCAGTTTTCATTGCACAAGAAAGGCAACACCAAAGAATGTTCAAATTACCACATAATTGCACTCATCTCACACACTAGTAAAGTAATGCTCAAAATTCTCCAAAACAAGGCTTCAACTGTACATGAACTGTGAACTTCCAGATGTTCAAGCTGGATTTAGAAAAGGCAAAGGAACCAGAGGTCAAATTGCCAACATCCACTGGATAACCTAAAAAGCAAGAGAGTTCCAGAAAAACATCTATTTCTGCTTTATTGACTATGCCAGAACCATTGACTGTGTGGCTCACAACAGACTCTGGAAAATTCCTAAAGAGATGGGAATATCAGACCACCTGACCTGCCTCTTGAAATATCTGTATGCAGGTCAGGAATCAACAGTTAGAAATGGACATAAAAAAACAGACTGGTTCCAAATTGGGAAAGACGTACATCAAGGCTGTATATTGTCACCTTGCTTATTTAACTTATATGCAGAGTACTTCATGAGAAACGCTGGCTAAAGCACAGGCTGGAATCAACATTTCCAGGAGAAAGATCAATAACCTCAGATATGCAGAGAACACCACCGTTATGGCAGAAAGTGAAGAGGAACTAAAGAGCCTCTTGATGAAAGTGAAAGAGGAGAGTGAAAAAATTGGTTTAAAACTCAACATTCAGAAAACTAAGATCATGGCATCTGGTCCCATCTCTTCATGGCAAATAGACAGGGAAACAGTGGAAACAGTGGCTGACTTTATTTTTCTGGGATACAAAATAACTGCATATGGTGATAGCAGCCATGAAATTAAAAGACACTTACTCCTTGGAAGGAAAGTTATGACCAACCTAGATAGCATATTAAAAAGCAGAGACATTACTTCGCCAATAATGGTCCTTCTAGTCAAAGCTATAGTTTTTCCAGTGGTCATGTATCGATGTGAGAGTTGTACTATAAAGAAAGCTTAAAGTGAAGAATTGATGCTTTTAAACTGTAGTGTTGGAGAAGACTCTTGAGAGTCTCTCAGACTGCAAGGAGATCTGACCCAACCTGTCCATCCTAAAGGAAGTCAGTCCTGAATATTCATTGGAAGAACTGATCCCGAAGCTGAAACTCCAAAATTTTGGCCACAAAAAGCAGAGACATCACTTTGCCAACAACGGTCTGTCTAGTCAATGTTATAGTTTTTCCAGTGGTCATGTATGGATGTGAGAGTTGGACTGTGAAGAAAGTTGAGCACTGAAAAGTTGATGCTTTTGAACTGTAGTATTGGAGAAGACTCTTGAGAGTCCCTTGGACTGCAAGGAGATCCAACCAGTCCATCCTAAAGGAGATCAGTCCTGGGTGTTCATTGGAAGGACTGATGCTGAAGCTGAAACTCCAATACTTTGGCCACCTCATGCGAAGAGTTGACTCATTGGAAAAGACCCTGATGCTGGGAGGGATTGAGGGCAGGAGGAGTAGGGGACAACAGAGGAAGAGGTGGTTGGATGGCATCACCAACTCGATGGACACGAGTTTAAGTAAACTCTTGGAGTTGATGATGGACAGGGAAGCCTGGCGTGCTGCAGTCCATGGGGTCGCAAAGAGTCGGACATGACTAGCTGAATTGAATATTCCATTGTGTATATTTACCACAACTTCTTTATTCATTCATCTGTCGATGGGCATCTAGGGTGCTTCCATGGTCTAGCTATTGTAAATTGTGCTAAAATGAACACTTCGATACATGTGTGTCTTTCAATTTTGATTTCCTCCAGTATATGCCTAGTAGTGGGATTGCTGAGTCATATTGTGGTTTTATTTCTAGTTTTTAAAGCAATCTCCAAACTGTCTTCCATAGTGGCTGTATTAATTTATATCCCCACCAGCAGTGCAAGAGAGCCTCTCCAGCATTTATAGTTTGCAGGCATTTTGATGAGGGCCATTCTGACCGGTGTGCGGTGATGTCTCATTGTAGTTTTGATTTGCATTTCTCTAATAATGAGCAATGTTGAGCATCTTTTCATGTGTTTGTTAACAATCTGTATGTCTTCTTTGGAGAAATGTTTGTTTAACTCTTTTTCCCACTCTTTGATGGGTTGTTTGTTTTTCTGGTATTGAGTCTATGAGCTGCTTGTATATTTGGGGAATTAATCCTTTCTCAGTTGTTTCATTTGCTGTTGTTTTCTCCCATTCTGAAGGTTGTCCTTCCACCTTGCTTATAGTTTCCTTTGCTGTGCAAAAACTTTTAAGTTTAATCAGATCCCGCTTGTTTACTTTTGCTTTGATTTCCATGACTCCAGGAAGTGGGTCATAGGGGATCTTGCTGTGATTTATTTCATCGAGTGTTCTGCCTGTTTTCCTCTAAGAGTTTTGCAGTTTCTGGTCTTACATGTTGGTCTTTAATCCATTTTGAGTTTATCTTTTCGTATAATTTTACTCTTTTACATGAAACTGTTCAGTTTTCCCAGCACCATTTATTGAAGAGGCTGTCTTTGCCCCTTTGTGTGTTCTTCCCTCCTTTGTCAAAAATAAGGTACCCATAGGTTCATGGATTATTTCTGGGCTTTCTATCCTGCTTCATTTGTCTATATTCCTGTTTTTGTGCCAGTACCATACTGTTGTGATTACTGTAGCTTTGTAGTATAATCTGAAGTCAGGAAGGTTGATTCCTCCCGCTCCATCCTTCATTCCCAAGGTTATTTTGGCTATTTGGGGTCTTTACTGTTTCCATACCAACTGTGAAATTTTTTGTCCTAGTTCTGTGAAAAATGCCATTGATAATTTGGTAGGGATCACATTAAATATGTAGATAGCCTTCGGTAGTATAGTTATTTTCACAATATTGATTCTTGCTACCCAGGAATATGGAAAATCTCTCCATCTCTTTGTGTCATCTTTGATTTCTTTCATTAGTGTCTTAAAATTTTCTGTGTACAGTTCTTTTGTCTCCTTACAGCTAAGTCACTTTAGTCGTGTCCGACTCTGTGCGACCCCATCCCTGGGATTCTCCAGGCAAGAAGACTGGAGTGGGTTGCCGTTTCCTTCTCCAATGCATAAAAGTGAAAAGTGAAAGTGAAGTCGCTCAGTCATGTCCAACTCTTCGCGACCCCATGGACTGCAACCTACCAGGCTCCTCCATCCATGGGATTTTCCCAGCAAGAGTACTGGAGTGGGGTGCTATTGCCTTCTCCATTTGTTTCCTTAGGTAAGTTTATTCCTAGATATTTAATTCTCTTTGTTGCAATGGTGAATGGGATCAATTCCCTAATTTATCTTTCTGGTTTTTCATTGTCAGTATATAGAAATACAAGTGATTTCTGTGTTGATTTTGACCCTGCAACTTTGCTAAATTCACTGGCTCTAATAATTTTCTGATGCTATCTTGAGGGTTTTCTATGTACAGCACCATGTCATCTGCAAACAGTGAGAGCTTAACTTCTTCTTTTCTGATCTGGATTCATTTTATTTCTTTTTCTTCTCTGATTACTGTAGCTAGGACTTCCAAAACTATGCTGAATAATAGTGGTGAAAGTGGACACCCTTGTCTTGTTCCTAATCTTAGGAGGAATGCTTTCAGTTTTTCACCATTGAGAATAATGTTTGCTGTTGGCTTATCACATATGGCCTTTACCCATTCAGCCAGTCTTTGTCTTTTGGTTGGTGCATTTAATCCATTTACATTTAAAGTAATTATTGATATATATGTTCTTGTTGCCATTTTCTTAATTGTTTGGGGTTGATTTCGTAGATTTTTTTTCTTCTATTTCTTGACTATATAAACCCCATTAACATTTGTTGTAAAGCTGGTTTGGTGGTACTGAATTCTCTTAACTTTTGCTTGTCCGAAAAGCTTCTGATTTCTCCATCAATTTCGAATGAGATCCTTGATGGGTATAGTAATCTTGGTTATAGATTTTTCCCTTTCAGTACTTTAAATATATCCTGCCATTCCCTTCTGGCATGCAGAGTGTCTGATGAAAGATCAGCTGTTAAGCATATGGGGTTTTCCTTATATGTTACTTGTTGATTCTCCCTTGCTGCTTTTAATATTCTTTCTCTGTGTTTAGTCTTTATTAGTTTGATTAGTACATATCTTGTCGTGTCTCTCCTGGGATATATCATGTATGGAATTCTTTGTGCCTCTTGGGCTTTATAAGCTATTTCCTTTTCCATGTTGGGGAAATTTTCAACTCCAATCTCATCAAAAATTTTTCATACCCTTTCTTTTTCTCTTCTTCTTCTGGTACCCCCATAATCAGAATGTTGGTATGTTTGATATGGCCTCAGAGGTCTTTGAGACTATCCTCAGCTCTTTTAATTATTTTTTACTTTATTCTGCTCTTCACAAGCTATTTCCACCATTTTATCTTCCAGCTCTCTGATCCATTCCTCTGCTTCAGATATTCTGGCATTGATTCCTTCTAGAATATTCTTAATTTCAGTAATTGCGTTGTTTGTATCTGTATGTTTATTCTTTAATTTTTCTAGGTTTTTGTTAATTTATTCTTGCCTTTTCTCCATTTTCTTTTCAAGGTTTTTGATCATTTTTACTATCATTATTCTGATTTCTTTTTCAGATAGTTTGCCTATTCCCTCTACATTTATTTGGACTTTTGTGTTTCTAGTGTGTTCCTTTATTTGTGCAGTATTTCTTTGCCTTTTCATTTTTTTTTTTTTTTAAGTAAGGCTATGGTTTTTCCAGTAGTCATGTATGGATGTGAGAGTTGGACTATAAAGAAAGCTGAGTACCAAAGAATTGATGCTTTTGAACTGTGGTGTTGGAGAAGACTCTTGAGAGTCCCTTGGACAGCAAGGAGATACAACCAGTCCATCCTAAAGGAGATCAGTCCTGGCTATTCATCAGAAGGACTGATGTTGAAGCTGAAATTCCAATACTTTGGCCACCTGATGTGAAGAGCTGACTCATTTGAAAAGACCCTGATGCTGGGAAAGATTGAGGGTGGGAGGAGAAGGGGATCACAGAGGATGAGATGGTTGAATGGCATCACCGACTCAATGGACATGAGTTTGGGTAAACTCCTGGAGTTGGTGATGGACAGGGAGGCCTGACATGATGCTGTTCATGGGGTCACAAAGAGTCTGATATAACTGAGTGACTGAACTGAACTGATTGTGTTTGAAGTCTTGTTTTCCCAGACTCCAGGGAAAGTTGAATTCTTTCCTTGAAAAAGGTTGAATTCTTTCTTCCTTTTGATTTCTGCTCTCCTGAGATTGGTCCAGTGGTTCGTGTGAGCTTTGTATAGGGTGAGATTTCTGCTGAGTTTTTGTTTGCTTTTCCTCTGATGGGCAAGGCTGAGTGAGGTTGTAATCCTGTCTGCTGATGATTTGGTTTGTATATTTGTTTTGTTTGTTGTTTGGATGAAGCATCCTACGCAGGGTGCTACTGGTGGTTGAATGATGCCTGGTCTTGTATTCAAGTGGCTTCCTTTGTGTGAGTTCTCACTATTTGATACTCTCTAGGATTAGTTCTCTGGTAATATAGGGTCTTGAAGTCAGTGCTCCCACTCCAAAGGCTGAGGGTTTGATCTCTGGTCAGGAATAAAGATTCCACAAGTGGTTTGCTATAGCATTAAGTGAGATCAAAACAAATAATCAAAAAAAGATAGACCAAAGGTGAACCCTAGACAAATGGTAGTTAAAAAATTATTTACAAAATCAAATGGTAGTTAGAAATAATAACTAACATAATGGAATATACACATATACATGTACACCCATGAGCAAAGTCAAAACAGTATAACAAAAATAAAGTACAGTAGGTTGACCCAGTGAACAAAGGAAATCAAAAATTGTATTTAACAGTTAAGAATAAAATTAACCACAAATTGGAAAACAAAACTAAAGGTGCCAAATGGGAAATAAAGCCATGAAAACAAAACTAATAAACATGTAGAGAGGAAAGAAAAGAAAGGAAAGAAAGAAAGAATAGATATGTAAAGTTAAACAGAGGTAGGTGAAGAAGTTTTATATATATTAAAGATGAACTGCAAGGGGAAGGAACAGTAGGAAAGGCAAACAAAGGAATAAATGTAGAAAAAAAACATAATAGGTTTAAAAAATTAAAATTGTAAAAAAGAGAAAAGGAAAAATGGAAGAAGAAAAAAGGAGAAAAAAATGGAAGAAGAAAAAAGGAAAACTCCACAGAAATGCAAAAGCACAAAATAGAGGCAGAGGTTTTTAATAACAATAGAAAGTGTGATTTAATATACACATATACATATACACCCATAAGCAAAATCAAAGTAGTCCAGCAAAAATAAAGTACAATAGATTAACCTGTCAAGCAAAGGAAAACAAAAATTATACCTACCAAATCAAAAGTAACAAAAGCACAAACTGGAAAACAAAACTAAAGCAAGGTGATAATTGGGGAATAAAGCAATGAGAATAAAGCTAACAAATTTGTTGAGAGGAAAGGAGAGAAAAGAAAGAAAGAATAGTTATGCAAAGTTAAATAGAGGTAAATAAAGAAGATTCATATACATTAAAGATTAACTGCAAGGGGAAAAGAACAGTAGGAAAAACAAACAAGTGAATAAAGGTAGAAAAAATAATAATAGGTTTAAAAATTAAAATAAAAAAAAAGAGGAAAACTCTACAGAACTACAAAAGCCCAACATAGAGGCAGAGATTTATGACAATAAAAATTTGACTAAGAAAAAAATAAAAAATCCTCAATAGCCTAATTGGATTTCTTAGCGACAATAAAATCAACAACTACAATGGGTGCGAGGTGGGGGGGTGGAGGGAAAAAAAAAAGGAAAAAATCCAAAAGAATCTACAGAGGAAGCAAAAAAATTAGAATAATAAATGTTCTTCTTGAGTCACTGCTGTGAGTCCTTTCCCTCTCTAGGAGTCGGTCTACCTTACCTCTGATTTCTGCACCTGCTGTGGGGGCAACTCAGATTCTCACCTGGTCCTACTCCCGTGTGTTCTTGCCTCCAATATCCACAGCTTTCAGAACTAGTGTGTTTTCTTTTGCAGGAGCGCTCAGTGTCCTTTTATATATTCCATAGACACAGAGTCTGCTTAGTTGATCCTGTGGGTTTAACCTGTAGTTTGTACAGCTGGTGGGGAGGTTTTGGGCCTTCTTCCATAGCCACACTGCTCCTGGGTTTTCAATTGTGGCTTTATTTCCACCGCTATATGTGGGTCATCCACTGGGGTTTGCTCCTGGGGCAGCCCTGGAGGACTTGGGTTTGCCCCTGTGAGGGCAGGTGTGGAGGTGGCATGGATGCCTTGGTGGCAGGAGTTCTGGCAACACCAGGTACTCAAAGGGTTTGGCAGCTAGGGCAGCAGGAAATATAGTGCTCTAGAAGGGTATGGCAACCAGTCTTGGCCAATACGCTCCTGTATTCTTGCCTGGAGGACTCCCTTTCTGATAGAGAAGCCTGGCAAGCCACAGTCTACAGTGAACAGAGTCGGACACGACCGAAGCGACCCTGCAGGCATAGATGCAAGACTTTTTTTTTCCTGTGGCAGCTCTGCCCCAGTGAGAGTTGAGCCTGAAGATGGCTCAGCTGCTTTGCTTGCGGGGACCCTGGTGGCGCCAAGTGCGCAGGGACATGGACTGCCTCCACCCCAGGAGTTATGGCCTATCACAGTCCTTTTTCAAGCCTCTTGTAGCTGGCGATCAGAAAGCCTTTTTGGCCAGTCTTTCTGTGTAGCTCCACCTGTTCAGGCACTTAGAGGGCTCCCTTGCCTGGGGTACTTCTGTGTTGTTGGGCGTGTCAGGCACATCAGGAATTTCTATTTTTAAATGTTACAGGAAAATATATTTATAGTTCTACAGTATATTAATGGGAAGTACTACTATATCTGGAAGGCAGACATTCAGGAATCTTTCTCTCCCTTGATCAGTAATAAGCCAGACAGAGACTTTTGGGCCAGAAGAGCCATTTTACTATTGTCTTTCAAATATTATGACTAGAATAGTGTCAGAATTAGTTGTACATGGGTCTATCCATTTCCTGTTTCTTTCTGAATATGCAGTCTTAGTGTTGAAGAGATAAGTAGAAGACCTGCTACATAGAGTCTACAAACTCTCTTCAACATACATTTATCTCACAGTCATAAATTATGAAATATCAGGCACTGATTTAGTTATTAATAAGATTCTAGTTATTCCTACTTTCCCTATTTTACATAAATAGTCTTTTAGAATCATTGTAAATCAGAAAATTTTCTTTTTATGAAACCTTATACATAATGCTAGCATGAATCTTCACATAAATTCTCTATCAATAAGTTCTGGAGAAGAATTTATATACAGTTGAACCTAAAAGTAAAAGAGGAAAAGAAAAATTTTCATTTACTGAAATTTCATTATAGTATCATGAAAGAGGCTTAATAAAGTTCCCACAAAATTCCCCATTCTTAAATTTTTCATGGTGCTTGTGTCATGATGATTTAACTACACTATTTAATAGTAGACAGCTGACCAATATGTTTGCTAAGTATGGCCATTTAATTGCAGCCAGTTTAACTTTTGATAATTCCACTAGAGACAGAAAATTAATATTTTTCAACTTACTAAAGAGCAGTGTTGAAATTATCTGGAAAAATATCTTAATAAATATTAGTTCACAATAATAATTTTTCTCTGGGGAAGGAAATGGCAACCCAGTCCAGTATTCTTGCCTGGAGAATTCTATGGACAGAGGAAACTAGTTGGGCTACAATCCATGGGATTATGAGGAGTCGAACATGACTGAGTGATTAACACTTACAATAATACAGCCAGATATTCTATATTTTACAATAGTTATCCCCCATGCCTTATGGCAAGAGGAATGTTCTCAACTACTCTTACATAGAAATTAGTATTTAAGTTATAGAGAGCTTTTTTGGAAAGGGAATTCAATATGTACTACATAAGATATATTATAGCAGGAGTCATTTTATCACTACTAGATGCATAGACTTTAATTTCTATGTAGATGTAGGATGTAGTCTAAATATCTCTGAATCACTGATGCTTTACATTTCTTTCATGTGAATACTTAGTTGAGGACTAAACAGCAAAGAAACACTGAACCATGATCTCCTCTTCCATCAGCGCCACAACTAAGGTTATGACTCTTGATTATCAGCCTGAAAATTTGTGAGAGACTCATTTACTGTTTTGTCTAAGTGGCAAAATATATATTTAATAACTAATATTTCCTTATTTTATTTTTTATCCCATCACTAGACCCTACATGGCAAGATTCTTGCCTTTGATTTGCCAAACATGGAACTCAGTCATGGTAGAAAAGCAATGGAGATTCTTTGAAAACATTGCAAGTAAAAAGCCTGTAGCCTCTTTAGAACAAGAGATTACAGTTGAGGTGAACAGTTTCTTCTTTATTTTGTCTTAACTCTACAGATTAATGTATTTGTTCTTAATGTATTTTTATATTTCTTAAAGGCACATGAGACATTTTTCAAAATACATCATGTTAGTCCATAAAACAAGTCTTAATAAATGTAACACTTGTTCCTTGGAAGCAAAACTATGACCAACTTAGACCGCATATTAAAAAGCCAAGGCATTACTTTACCAGCAAAGGTCCATGTAGTCAAAGCTATGGTTTTTCCAGTAGTCATGTATGGATGTGAGAGATGGACTACAAACAAAGCTGAGCATGAAGAATTGATGCCTTTGAACTGTGATGTTGGAGAAGACTCTTGAGAGTCCTTTGGACTGCAAGGAGATCCAACCTGTCAATCCTAAAAGAAATCAGTCCTGAATATTCATTGGAAGGGCTGCTGCTGAAGCTGAAACTCCAATACTTTGGCCACCTGATGCGAAGAACCAACTCATTAGAAAGTAAGTCCACCTTGATGTCTACTCCATCTTCCCAGTGGCAGAAAAAATATATTGATTTAAATATATATGTATATTCTTTATTGTGATGATGGTGGGTGAAGATAAAAAATGTTTTTTAATCTTATTCTGAAATAATATTTCTATATATCACACATATTATTTGTGATATATAGTTAGAATACAGACAAGAGAAGATGACCATATAAGACAGAACTATTTTTTTGTTGGGAAAAGCAATTTAGTAATACTTACTCATCCCAAACTCTCTGGAGCACACACAAAGGAGCCCATCAAAGGAATGTTCTTCTACCAATTAGGAGGCAATGGAGTATAAATAAGAAAAACAATGAGGCTAACTGAGATTTAAATTATATAGTAAAATAATGTCAATATCAAGAAGTCAAAGATAAGCTGTCTTTTGGGTTGTTTTTGGATAGCTCATCAATGTCGTCAAGGACCCAGAATCTCCTGACTTTCTAGTCTGAATTTCCAGTGTGTCCTGTTTAATCTTCACAACAGCAAACTGACTGTTTTGGCTAAATCATCATATACAGGAATGCTACTTTCAACTCAGGAAATAAGAGGACAGTTATGAGATGAAACCTCTCACCTCGCATGCCTCTCTTTCTCATGTGAACAAAACATCCTAAGCTAACATCATATAATAATATTTAACTAGCCAGAACTGGACTAAATTCCAGCTGCAAAGGAAATACAGGAAAAAATATATATCTGAAAGGAAAAAATACTGGAAAGTAGGCATGGAAGAACATGTTTGAAAATGTCAGTTATCTACACTTGCAACACCTGATAATTGAGTCTGACAGAGTGCTAAATGTGACATATTATGTCTCATTTTATTGAGACTTAGGTTCATTCATTAGTTAATTGGACTCTTTCATTAATATTTCTAGATGATTGTGGGATAGTTCAAGTATTACCCTAATGTAATAAGTATTATTAATTTTAGTTCTACACAAATATTAATGCCTAAACACAAAGATTAAACCTCAAGCTAAAAATGTAAAAGACAGAATTTTGCAAATAACAACATATGGAATCACTTTTACTAATACAAATATAGGATATTCCAGGTATTCGGGCTATTTTAGATACTAAATTGATGAGATTAGGTATATTCAGCAAGGCTAGCTTTGTATTTTTAGAATTGTTAATTTGTGGCAGATACAATGTTTTTCAGAATATATTTTCTGGAATACAATTTCTGTACATGATGAATAGTTTTAATTGCAGGAAAAGTGTTACACATTTAAAAAATACTGGGCTAACATGTAAAAATTTTCTGTAACTTTAGGACTCTCAGAGTTTAAATATGTTCAGTAAATTTCCAAGGACTAGTAAAGTCTGAAGGATTTACCAAGTTTACTGGCCAATTTATAGGTGAAGAAAATCAGCGAGTACAAATAATTTATTTCCTTACCCTCAGTTCAGTGATGGAGTTTCAAATAGGACTTATGCTTAAATGTTTTCTCTACAAGTTATTACTAGCTATTGAACACATTATTTAATATCTTTGAGCCAAGATTTTCTCAGCTGTAAATGAAGGGTGGTTATGAGGATTCAAATACCCAGTGCTTAGTAGCCATTTAATGAAAGCATGACAGAGATGATCACTATGTTACTATTACTATACTATTACAATTACCATATTCATACATGCACTGCAACTATATATTTGAGTAAAAATCATTTGGTTCAGTGAAAATATTTAATTTCTATTTTCATATTCCAACTGATATCTGGCTCCTTCATGATCTGAATGGGCAATAGTAAGTACCAAGGAAATCTCAAATGCCATTTACATGGAGAAATTTTAATTTTAGTTTCCAGTGATTAGGTAGTTCCCCTTCTCTCTAAGTTCTCATCCACACTATAGCATGAATATTGTATTGTGCCTTTCTGTTTACTTCACTGCTTCCTCACTCTGTTGCAAACTTCTTGAAAGTGTAATTCATGATTTATTCATACCTTTATTTCCACTGTCTGGCAACATACCAAGAACATGATATGTTTGTTACACGACATGTGTTATTTTGTCTACCATATAATACACATCAAAATATTCCCAAAATCTTCCCATATTTTTCCAAATATATAGCTTCAGTACCTTTTATTTAAAAGAGACATAATAAAAGGTAACTGCAAATATTCATCACTAACTGAAAAACAGCGTGTTCTGTTCTTAAATTATATCAGGTTATTTATAAAATTCAATTGAAAACTGCTCATATGCCTTAAATCAGAGGTTCACTGCTAGAACTTCTGTACAAGTATTTCTAACATTGGTAACAGTGGTAGCAAAAGGTTTTTTTTTGTTTTGTTTTATGTTTTTGTTTTTTTTCTGGTAGATATATGTATATATTTTTACTCTGTTCATTCCCCATGAAAATAGCCTCATCTGCACTACATCCATTCCTTCCATGAATTGATGTGGACTTTCCACAGTCAAGTACAGATATATTTTAAAAATACGTAAACTGTGAACTTCCAGATGTTCAACCTGGTCTTAGAAAAGGCAGAGGAACCAGAGATCAAATTGCCAACATCCACTGGATCATCAAAAAAGCAAGAGAGTTCCAGAAAAACACCTATTCCTGCTTTACTGACTGTGCCAAAGGCTTTGACTGTGGATCACAATAAACTGTGGAAAATTCTGAAAGAGATGGGAATACCAGAACACCTGATCTACCTCTTGAGAAACCTGTATGCAGGTCAGAAAGCAATAGTTAGAACTGGACATGGAACAACAGACTGGTTCCAAATAGGAAAAGGAGTACATCAAGGCTGTATATTGTCACCCTGTTTATTTAACTTATATGCAGATACACCATGAGAAACGCTGGGCTGGAGGAAGCACAAGCTGGAATCAAGATTGCTGGGAGAAATATCAATAACCTCAGATATGTAGATGAGACCACCCTTATGGCAGAAAGTGAAGAAGAACTAAAGGGCCTCTTGAAGAAAGTGAAAGAAGGGAATGAAAAAGTTGGCTCAAAGCTCAACATTGAGAAAACTAAGATCGTGGCATCTGGTCTCATCACTTCGTGGCAAATAAATGGGGAAACAGTGGCTGACTTTATTTTATTGGGCTCCAAAATCACTGCATATGGTGATCGCAGCCATGAAATTAAAAGACGCTTACTCCTTGGAAGGAAAGTTATGACCAACCTAGACAGCATATTGAAAAGCAGAGACATTATTTTGTCCACAAAGGTCCGTCTAGTCAAGGCTATGGTTTTGCCAGTTATATGGTTGTGAGAGTTGGACTATAAAGAAGACTGAGTGCAGAAGAATTGATGTTTTTGAATTGTGGTATTGGAGAAGACTCTTGAGAGTCCCTTGGACTGCAAGGAGATCCAACCAGCCCATCCTAAAGGAGATCAGTCCTGGGTGTTCATTGGAAGGACTGATGCTGAAGCTGAAACTCCAATACTTTGGCCACCTCATGTGAAGAGTTGACTCATTGGAAAAGACCCTGATGCTGGGAGGGGTTGGGGGCAGGAGGAGAAGGGGACGGCAGAGGATGAGATGGCTGGATGGCATCACCGACGTGATGGACATGAGTTTGAGTAGACTCCAGGAGTTGGTGATGGACAGGGAGGCCTGGCGTGCTGCGATTCATGGGGTCGCAAGGAGTCGGACATGACTGAGCAACTGAACTGAACTGAGTGAGCCATAAAGATTGCTTTCAGTCCTTTATGGCCCAAACTCATATTTTTTTCTGTTTCAGAAATGCTTTTTTAAAAGTATCATCTCTTTTTGTCCTTCAAAGTTTGTCTGAAATCTCATAGGAGTTACCAGGTAGCCCTGCACATATTTCTAAAAATTCAATTTCTGGGGGGGGGATTCTGACTTCCTAAGATATCTTTGTAGCTTCAACACTGCAAAATACAGTGTTGAATACAATAAATACTAATACTAACATACAGAACAGTTTTTGAACACACATAGACATTTGTCTTCAAGTTAGCCTCTGATAATTTCCAAGTTTCAAATTGAACTGGATGCATAGGTATTTAAGGGATATTTCATGTTAAGCCCTCTGACTTAAACCTGAATAGAAATTGTTTTTAAGGTGGGCAGCTTCCTTACAACTTACTACTTGTAAGTTTAAGTTGCTAGGTCATGACTGACTCTTCATGACCCCATGGACTATACAATCCTTGGAATTCTCCAGGCCAGAATACTGGAGGGGGTAGTCTATCCCTTCTCCAGGGGATCTTTCTGACCCAGGAATTGAACTGGGGTCTCCTGCACTTCAGGCAGATTATTTACCAACTGAACTATCAGGAAAGATCAACTTGTACTACTTGTAATTTTCCCTACAACTTACTACTAGCTTTATAAGAATACTTACTTAGTAGTATCCAAGTACTGGGAAAGATTGAAGGCAGGAGGAGCAGGGGATGACAGAGGATGAGATGGTTGGATGGCATCACCAACTCAATGGACACAAGTTTGAGTAAACTCTGGGAGTTGGTGATGGACAGGGAGGCCTAGCGTGCTGCAGTTCACGGGGTCACATAGTTGGACATGACTGAATGACTGAACTGAACTGAACTGAGTATTCAAGCATGACCTGCACAGTAGCATCAATGTTTTGATTGCTTTTGAATATATAGGTACTCTTCTCTCTTTTTGTTTGATATCTAGGATATTGCAGTTACTTCACTGTCATTAAGGTAGAAATAAAAGACAACCTGAAAATATTCCGTTCTAGACCTGGATTTAAGTTTACATGTATCGGAAAAATATATTATCCAGAAAAATTTGGAAAAGTTAATTCTTAAGCTCCTAAGGGAGATTAGAAGGCACACCCCGAGTCTTGACACAAAATAAAGAAACCAAAAGAGAGAGGTCTGTCCCTGTTTCTTAAATATGCAAAGATTCAATAAAAACACCATAAGAGATAATCAGAGCAAAGGAACCCTTTACAGTATGACTGGCTATAAAGTACATCTTACTCTCACAATTCTGGTATTCCAGAGGTAACAAAGAAACACAGAACTGCTGGACAGCAAATACTAGAATTAAGAGGGTAAAAGATATATTTATGAAGCAGTTATGTGAACAGATGGCTAAAAGAGAGGAGTTTTTTCCCCCCAGTCCTTTGAAATAATTTAGTGCTCTATAAACATGGCTCATTGGGGTGAAAAACCCTGAAACAGTTTGAGATGAAGTTTCCCACCAACTTAGTGGAACAGGAGTTTAGATGCATAATGATAACTAGATACAGGTGACAAAGTTGAATGTCTTACATGCTTGTGTCATGATGTTCTTTGTATCCCCTTTATGCGAACCCACTAAAGGCAGATTTCTTTCAAGGAGTTTGGAAGGATTTTTTCTGGGTCTTGAGAGAATCATATTCACTTGCCTTTTGCTTGTGGACTTAAAGTAAACCAAATTCCTCTGTGTTGATAGTCTGGTATGTATGTGGCATAATCCATTAAACTATATTTTAAGGAGACACTTGTGGTGACATAGTGAAAAGTGAGTCATGAAGGACAATTTTCAATTTTTTGAAAGTTTTTCTGAATACCACCTTCAACCAACCAATATCTGGTAAATGTCCCAGATATCAGCTTAAAAGGGTTAAGCAACAGCACTTTGAATTATCTCAGAAATCATTCTGCAGTGGTATAAACTCTTTTTGATATCATTCATGTAAGTTTCAGAACATATAACCCAGAAAAACTGAGAAATAATATTCTAATGCCATTTCCAACCATAGAGTCACTATAGGGATACTGGCTAGCTTAGTAACAGTTATTTTGGAAAATATTAAAGTTGATGATATTGAGACATGGCTCAAAATGATATGATCATTGAGTAATAGAAGCTATTTGGGCACTGGGATGAATAGTAAAACTCATATGGCTGAGATCTAATTAGTAAATTAGCCTTGAATTATTACACTCAGGTTCTAAATTGCAAAAATGAATGAAGAGTAGTGTATAATGTTTTTATTTTATATTCAAAATTTACCTGGAATCTAGTTTGCTTCACTTCTTAGAGGTTATCACTAAGTTGAATATTCAGGTACAGATTCAATGTGTCCCTGGAACATTGTTCAGAAATTTCTTATATCAGGATATCCAAAAGCAAAAAGGAATTGTTAAAAAATTTCAATAAGGGTATGTTTATAGATCCAGGTGAAAGGTCATTTTCTTGGCCTACTATAAGTCTAGTAGAAGCATAAGAAAGTATTCCTATCAATGGAATTGCTATACTTCTTAAATTGATACATTTTATATAAAAGGTAGAAATTGATTGGTTCAGACTGTTCAAATTAGAGAACTGTTTAAACAATGAACAGCTTTTTCATGCATGGGCATAATGGTTGGTTTTTTATTAAACAAAAAAGCTTATTATTAACAGAGAATTATTATTTATGATGAGAATGTCCTAGAGAATGAAATTTTTAGCCATATGACTATAAATAAGAAAACTCTTATTGAATTAAGGCATAATACAGAACATATAACTGTTACATCCCAAGTAAATACATTTCTAGAGTATTTAGTAACCAAGAGATCTCTGGGGCTCTAGGTTGAATGACCTCAGGAAATCACTTGAAGTTTAATGCCCCGTCTCATAAAATACACCTTATTTGAACAAGCAACAACTAAGCAATAAAGGAACGCTCACATTTGTTGCACTAAGGTAATGTTGCATCTGTTCATGCCCATTTTGCTGGAATGTCTACATCCTTCACAAGTCCTGCTGCTTGAACAATATGTTATCCTTCATATGTAGCCAACTCCATTTGGCAAGCCGTGTCTCTGGCCATCTGCAATTGATGCATAGCTAATTTTGTTAATCACTCCCAATGGCATTTATCACATTTTCCCCCCATTTTCAATTAATTGGTCCCAGGTCATTTCATCTTGCAGGGACCTGCATTTATAGGTAGCTGATACAACTAAGATGACTGACAGAAGTTGTTGGATACCCGGGCAATGAGTACATCACCAGAACAAGCATGGTCTATTAAAAAGCTTTGTGCCGTCATAAAAGTGATTCAAGCTACCTCGAGGCTACAAATCTCCTTCTGAGCCTGCCTGTGTGTCCATCCACACATACTCTTTTTCCTTCTAATAAAGACTTGCTTCACTAAAAAAGAAAAAAAAAAAAAGCTTTGTGCTGAGTTAAAAAGAATACAAAGTATTGACTGTGCTTCATATTATTCATCAAGTACAGATTGAAGAAAACTAAAACTCAATATCCCAAGCACATTAAGAAGTATTTTTACCCTTTGGCCTAGATGACTTTCTTCTTGATCAGTAGTATAACAATAGTTATGAGAGTCGGCACTTATAGAAATATGAGAGAAAAGAAAGGGGCGCATTGGGTAAATACCAACATCATCACACAGAAAATTCATTTCTATGTCTGTTTTGGATTTTTGATTTGTTCTTTTAAAATTCACGGTGACATGATCCTTGAGGGGCCATTTCTGTTTGTTCCCTCATAGGTCTTGAGGACATTTATAATATACCAGCAATCAGATAACTAAAGATAGTATAAATATAAGACATGGCCAAGAAAATATGAGGATACAAGGAATACTATAAGGCAAAGCTTCATGTTTTTAATGTTTCAAGGAAATGTTCAGTATAAAGAAGAATCATGAACATAAATGTTGACTGTCTGCAACAAGACTCTATATATGTATAGAAATTACGCAATGTTAAAAATGTCTTTAAAATATATGATTTAATGGAATCATCACAAGAATTCAATGAAGCAGATAAGCATCAACATTTTGTAAATTAAGAGACTGGAGCTTAAACAAAAGAAGCTGCATATCCAAGAGGACATGACCGAAAGCAGGGGAATGGGATGACTCACCCAACCCTGTGTCCTAAACCTTCCTTTTGCTCACAGACTTCACAGTTTTTCCTCTAGGTATCTGCCAAAGGTTTCTGTCAAAAATGATAAGTATCTATGAATCCGGAATATTACTAACTGCTTTAGAACAAAATGCTTTCACCCTCTTCTGTGTCCATGTTATTTATTTCACTTAATTTTCCAATTACCCTGTGAATTACAGGGTTTGTTAAAATGTTACTTTTATCACATGACAAATATTAGACTAGAAAAGGAAAAGGTAAGGGTGTAAGATTATATGGTTAATAATAACTAGACTGGAATTCAAGTAAAAATCCATTTTTTTTCCCAAAATTTGTAATAGTGATTTTGCTTTTTTTAAGTAGTATCCTATGAATAATTTATGAGTCAATTCTAATACAGTTGGATTAGTGACTATAGTTGATGTATTTTGGGCAATATTGTGACATTTACTGTAACTTAGCATATATATATATATACACACACACACATATATATATACACATATATAGTATTAAATAAACCTCTAGATCCAATTTATCTCTCATCTTTATAACTGCTCAGAAGAAAATGGTAAATGAGAAAACCTCAGGCAAAAGTTTTCTTCACTTAAACAAAAATTGAGATATATCTCAGTGGTTTCCTCTTGTCTCTTCTACTTATGTTTGTTTTGTTTAGATCAAGATTAGAGTTGTTTGACTGGTAGAACATGGAACATTATGTTTAGCTTCAATAACTTTACAGCAAATCTGCAATTAATTTGATTTCTTAATGTTTAGGTCTTATGATCAGTTACAGGATTTTAAAGCAATGAAAGGAATATATCATTTTCAAAGAAACAACTGAAAAGGTTTTTAAAATAAAAGTACATGTGACAAATTAAGAGATCAGAAGGTATTTTGACAGCTTTTCTACTGTGGACTAAAATTTATGCCATTCTATTATGACAAATCAACTTAAGCAAAAGCAAAAACAAATGAAAACAAATAAAATACTCTGCATAAAGAAATAAAAATTAATTATAAACTAAAGAGCACCTTGGCAGAGATGGTAATAGTTGATGTATTCACTCATCAAATATTGACTGAGAGTCTATTATGTGCCAGGCATCAGTCTAGCTGCTTCGGAGACATAGCAAATAGAACTTTCTAGTGTCCTTCCCTGGAGGAGCTCACAGTCCACATCCTATGACTGTACAAATGTGGTGAAATCTCTGCTCTGGGCTGGATAAGACATTGCCATTTCTTTTCCATGCATACCACACCTCCCCATTAGTATACTGAGTGACAGAGTTACAAACTGCATTCAGAAATCTGTGTGCAAACACATCCTAAATCCTTTCTTGTTTTCCTCCTGGTGACCTTTCCAAAACAGTTCATATTTGCAGAACTGTATTAATTTATGTGTTCTAACCTCCTTGTCAAAAGATAACTTGGTTCTCCTGGGTGAAAAGGAAACCTCACCAGGAAAAACCTGCCTCTTTATCTTCATCAAGGGAGACTCTGAAACAACTTGAGATCTTTTACTGCCAGCCAATCCCTATACTAATATAGCATTTCACAGGGTATCTGAAATAACTGTCTTTGGGTCTTCTCATAAGAGCCCTATAATAGTCATAAATATTCCTCAGGAGAGCAAGACGGAATCTGAAAGGCCTATAACAGCTATCATAAATGAATAATAAAATGCAGAAAGGACAAGCACCATGAAAATGGCAAACGAATATGATGACGTGTATACTGTACTTGAAGTAATTATGGGATTGTTATATTTACAGGAATTTTCCACAGTTTTTTGTGGAGTCTGCGAAATTTAGCAAGAGCTGCATATACTGTAAAATTGGTGGAATGGAAAGAGGTGGTTCAGCACAATAACTTAGAATGCCTCTATGCAGGTATCTTTAAGAATTAAATCAAATACAGGCATTTCACTACACTGACTTCTGAAATGTACCAGTCTTAACAACAAATTCTCTGCATTCTCAGCATCCAAATACACTCTGTTTATGTGTCTCAAAAATAAACAATATGCCAAACAAGAGTTTCTGCATTATTAACAGAACTCATCAAGTAATTGGCAAGAGACTTAACAGCTAAGATGAAAATGTGATTTGTATGGGTGTATGGGGTTGGGAAGGCATAAGTGTTGAAGGAAATTTTAAATGAATAATCACTGCATGACTGTCAGTGTAAGAAGGAAGAAGGGATGCAACATTGTACTGTACTTAGTTAAAAAGGCAATTCTTGAAATCCCAGTGGAAATGGAGAAATAAGACATATGCTTTAGACAGAGGAATCATATAGTGTTTCCAAACAAAAAGATTATTTATCTTGCCAGGAAAATAAAAATAGTAAAAGAACAGCTATGAGAAAAAGAAAAAATAAATTCTGAAATACCTTGAGAGGAATCAGTGAATGAAAAAAAGAATGCTGTTGAAATGCTGTCCTGAAAGCAGGCATCAGTTTTTACAAACCTACTTCCTGATATGCTAGAGGTTTAGTTGTCTTTTTCCCAGCTGTAAAGATTTGCATATAGGAACATCTACTTTTCAAATGAGCAACTGATCATGAAGAAACCTGTGGTAAAATATCTGATTTACAATCATCTCTCTTAGCTTCCAAGAATTTCTGTGTGAATTCCAAAAACCTTTAGAAAGTACCTTCAGAGGTTATGTGCTCTGAGAAAGGGTTCTTTAAACCAGTACTGTTGCTAACAAAGTCTTGAGACCCCAGAAAATGTTTTTGACTGCATCTTATTCCTTGCTTACCAAAGTCTCCAAAATCTGGCCTTTCTTCTAAGTCACTTGTCAGTGATTTAGATTATGTGAGCTCTTTTTTTTTTTTGGTGGATGTTGCAAAAATTAGATTAAGATTCTCCATCTGCAAAATTCATTAACTAAAATTTCTGCTTTCAAATCTGCCTTTAATCACAGCACAATCGATATTTCTAGCCTCATAAATATTGCACATCAGTCAAAAATCATTTACTACTTTATCTGATCACAAATTGGTTTACACATGCTCTTTAATTAATATTTGTTTCACCTATTCCATAGTATAAGTACAACTTAAATTCTCTATTATTTATCAACCCTTGGTTGGCTACAGCTACTGAAAGACTAAAATGGTCTTAATCATTTGCTCGATTTTTGTTGACTGGGTCACAATCTTTATTTGTGTATATCCTCACAACAAAGGTCTATGGTTAATTTCTGAAAATTATTATCTTAGTAAAACATAGGGTTTTCCACATCCAATTTAATTTTTTGTTGTTGTTTTTTGTTTTTAAGGAGCTCAAATACTCTAATTTCAACAAGATAGGAAAAAATTGAAAACCTGATGGCATGAAGTGGATCCCTCCTTTCAATTCATGGCTGTTGTTCGGTCACTCAGTCGTGTCTGACTCATTGCGAACCCATGGACTGCAGAACGCCAGGCCTCCCTGTCCTTCACCATCTCCCAGAGCCTACTCAAACTCATGTCCATTGAGTCGGTGATGCCACCCAATAATTTCATCCTCTGCTGTCCCCTTCTCCTCTTGCCTTAAAACTTTCCCAACATCAGGGTCTTTTCTAATGATTCAGCCCTGTGCATCAGATGGTCAAAGGATTGGAGCTTCAGCTTCAACATAAGTTCTACAAATGCATATTCAGGACTGATTTCTTTAAGATTAGCTAGTTTGATCTCATTGCTGTCCAGGGACTCTCAAAAGTCTTCCCCAACACCACAGTCCAAAAGCATCAATTTTTTACCACTCAAGTTTCTTTAAGGTCCAACTCTCACATCCATACATGACTAATAGAAAAAAAAAAAAAAATAGCTTTATCTAGATGGACTTTTGTTGGCAAAGTCAATATGCTGTCTAGGTTGGTCATAACATTTCCTCCAAGGAGCTAGAGTCTTTTATTTTAGCTGCAGTCACCATCTGCAGTGATTTTGGAGCCCAAGAAAATAAAGTCTGCCACTGTTTCCATTGTTTCCCCATCTATTTGCCATGAAGTGATGGGACTGGATGCCATCATTTTCATTTTTTGAACCTTGAGTTTTAAGCCAGATTTTTCACTCTCAAATTTCACTTTCATCAAGAAGCTCTTTAGCTCCTCTTTGGTTTCTGCAGTAAGCATGGTGTCATCTCCATATCTGAGGCTATTGATATTTCTCCCAGTAATCTTGATTCCAGCTTGTGCTTCATCCTGGCATTTTGAATGATGTACTCTGCTATAAGTTACATAAGCAGGGTGACACTCTACAGCCTTCACATATTTCTTTCCCAATTTGGAACCAGCCCATTGTTGCATGTCCTGAACCAACTGTTGTTTCTTGACCTCCATACAGATGTCTCAGGAGGCAGGTAAGGTGGTCTGGTATGCCCATCTCTTTAAGAATTTTCACAGTTTGTTGTGATCCACACAGTTAAAGGCTTTAGTGTAGTCAATGAAGCAGAAGTAGATGCTTTTTTTCTGGAACTCTCTTGCTTTTGCTATGATTCAATGGATGTTGGCAATTTTAACTCTGGTTCCTCTGCATTTACTAAATCTAGCTTGAACATCTTGAAGTCCTTGATTTATGTACTGTTAAAGCCTAACCTGGAGAATTTTGAGCATTACTTTGCTAGCATGTGAAATGAGTGCAATTGTACAGTAGTTCAAACATTCTTTGGTATTGCCTTTCTTTGGGATTACAATGAAAACTGACTTTTTCCAGTCCTGTGGCCACTGCTGAGTTTTCCAAATTTGCTGGCATATTGAGTGCAGCACTTTAACAGCATCATCTTTTAGAATGTGAATTTCTAATTCATGGTAATTAATCTGAATTCTGGATATAATGTTAAAAGTAAAGGAAGTGAAAGTCAGTCCAGTCATGTCTGACTCTTTACAATCCCAAGGACTGTAGCCTTCCAGGCTTCTCTGTCTATGGAATTCTCCAGGCAAGAATACTGGAGTTGTTGCCATTCCCTTTTCCAAGGGCCCTTGCCGACCAAGGAATTGAACCTGAGTCTCCTGCATTGTAGGCAGATTCTTTACCATCTAAGACACTGGGATATCCTGTTTATAATAAAAACAAGTACTCAGTTGACTACTCTTTAACTTTGAAAGCTTGATTATACAGACATCTTTATTTAATTTACTTATGCTGTTATACTTTACATTGTGTAAAGACCCTGCATTTATAGGGATTCTCATTAATAAGGGAAACACCTTAGTAACTTATAGCCCCTTAATAACTTATCTTCTTATTTACACAATAAAGTTCCTACCCACTCTATAATTCAAGCATGTTGAGAGAAACCAATGTAAGAACAAGTGTAAAATTAATTTTCAAAACATATACAGATGTGAGATCATTTTTTATGCTGTTGAACATCTTCATATTTTTCAGTGTGTTATGACACTAATGAATGTATGTGTCATTCAGTATTTTTGTTATACAAACCTCTGAAGGAAACATTTGTGTTTATACTTTCTTGCTTAATTTCCTCTCCCTATTGGCTTTTTAGTGTGTATTAGATGTATGTGAGGCTTAAACAATTACTGCTGAAGTATTATACACATCTTGTTCAAACAATAGTTTTGATGATCTTAACTGAATTTGTTAAATATATATCATGGTTATTTTTAATATCGTTCAGAGAAAACTATTATGTTCCTTCTTTTAGTGATTCTTTTCACTGTTTTATAGCATGACCATAAACTCTGAAAATCATTTATCATGTTTTGCAATAAAATATAAATAAATATTTTATTATGAATTTACTTATGCTGTCAGAAATGTTTGCTCCTGTATATCTGAGATGGAAATCCAAGTTCTTGTCCAAGAAGCTGAAGAATGGAATCCATGAACAAGTAAACACTCATGGTAGCAAGGGAATAGAATTTATTAAAGAGGAAGAAAGTACAAAGCTCTCAGCATAGACACTGAGAGGAGGTAAAGAGTTCCCCCAAGGTGAAACTTACAGAAGTTTTTATATCCTTCCTTATCACATTATTTCTAATCAATCAATTTAAAGGCCAAGATACTTAACATCTTTATGGCTTCTCTTGATCATTGGATTAAGTCACTACCCTTTTTCATGCCCCCTGGCCGTTTTACCAGGGATCAGATGTATGGGCTTAAGATTAATGATCACCAGTTATTTTTCCCTCAGGCATATGGAACAGAAGTTAATTACTGCCCTTTCCTGGATCTGAGTCCTGATCATTCATCAGGCTAAAGAAACATTCCAGGAATTCTGGACAATGGAGGTGAATTTTCCTGAAAACAAGATGAGATCTCAGAGTTCTACACTGTCTGACTAGTAATTTCTACCTCAAATCTATGTTTTAGTGGTATCTAATAATAAGAAAAATTCCCTGCATGATATTTATAAGGTGTATTTGGATAAATTTGAACATATTGATTAATAGATCTACAGAGGAGACTCTAAGAGTTTGTGTTATTTTATTCTCTGCCTAATTTTTCATTCTTCCCAAACCTGTATTATACAAGATAGTCTGTGTTGTAGAAGTTATAGTATTGAAAGGTTGTGGTTTCAGGCCCTGTGCTACACCAGGATTTGTAACCACTGGAAGAGAGGATATCAATCTGTGGCCAGAGATGAGGCTTGACTACTGGGAGATTTTACTGTAGCAAAGTTTTATTAAAGTATAATAGAGATACGGAAAGCTTCTGACATAGACATCAGAAGGGGCAGAAAGAGTGACAACTGCTAGTTTTTACCAAGGTGTTTTATGTCTGTTAGTGAGCTGCTAATCAGATAAGAGAGACACCTCAAGGCTTAGGAAGTCTCACCAGGCCCCTCCCCCACAATAGCATTTATGAGACAGGATGGTACAAGGCATGTCATCCTTGACCATAAAACAGTTGACATGAATACAAGTCTAACTTTAGACTCCAGTGGGATTTGACAACAGAAATTCCACAGGACTGGGAAAACAGACTCTTGGAGGACACAAACAAAAGCTTGTGTGCCCCAGGAGCCAGGACAAAAGAGTAGTGTCCTCACAAGAGACTGAGCCAGACTTGCCTGTGAGTGTCCAGGAGTACCCAGTGGAGGCATGGTCTGCTACGGGATCAGGGGCGGTGAATACAACACTGCCTCCTTTTGAAGGAGGTCGTTACCCCCACCATAGTTTGGCCTTAGGCAAAACTACAGAGAAGGAACACAGCCCTGCCCAACAACAGAAAATTGGATTAAAGATTTACTGAGCACAGTCCCACCCATCAGAACAAGACCCAGTTTCCCCAACAGTCAGTCTCTCCCATCAGGAAGCTTCATAAGCCTCTTATCCTTATTCACCAGAGGTCATAGAGAATGAAAACTACCATCACGGAAAATTAAACAAAGTGATCACATGGATCACAGCCTTCTCCAACTCAGTGAAATTAAGAGCCATGCCCTGCAGGGTCACCCAAGACACACGGGTCATGGTGGAGAGTCCTGACAAAACATGGCTGACTGGAGAAAGGAATGGCAAACCACTTCAGGATTTTTGCTTTGTGAACCCCATGAGTGTACAAAAAGGAAAAAATATATGACACTGAAAATGGAATCCCCCGGAGTTCAATTGGTAGGTGCCCAATACTCTACTGGAGAAGAGTGAAGAAATAATGCCAGAAAGAACGAAGAGATAGAGGCAAAGTGAAAACAACACCCAGTTGTGTATGTATCTGGTAATGGAAGTAAAGTCTAACGTTGTAAGGAACGCTATTGCCTAGGAACCTGGAATGTTAGGTTCAAGCTAAATTTGAAGTGGTCAAGCAGGAGATGGTAAGAGTGAACAGAGACATTTTAAGGATCAGTGAACTAAAATGAACTGGAATGGGCGAATTTAATTCAAATGACCATTATATCTACTACTGTGGGCAAGAATCCCTTAGAAGAAATGGAGTAACCCTCATAGTCAATGAAAAAGCCTGAAATGCAGTACTTGGGTGCATTATCAAAAATGACAGAATACTCTGTTTCTTTCCAAGGCAAACTATTTAATATCACAGTAATTGATGTTTATGCTCCAACCACTAATGCCAAAGAAGCTGAAACTGAACAGTTCTATAAAGACCTACAAGGCCTTTCAGAACTTACACCAAAAAAAAAAAAAAAAAGTTCTTTTCATCATAGGGGACTGGAATGAAAAGTAGGAAGTCAAGAGATACCTGGAGTAACAGGCAAATTTGGCCTTGTGGTACAAAATGAAGCAGGGCAAAAGCAAACAGTATTGCCAAGATAACTCACTGGTCATAGTAAACATCCTCTTCCAACAACACAAGAGAAGACTCTAAACATGGATATCACCAGATGGTCAACACCAAAATCAAATTGATTATATTCCTTGCAGCCAAAGATGGAGAAGCTCTGTATAATCATAAAAAAACAAGACCAGGAGATGACTGTGGCTCAGATCAAGAAACATTATTGCAAAACTCAGACTTAAATTGAAGAAAGTATGGAAAACCAGTAGAACATTAGTGTATGACCTAAATCAAATCATTTTCAATTGTACAGTGGAAGTGACAAAGAGATTCAAGGGATTAGACTTGATAGAGAAAGTGCCTGAAGAACTCTGGATGGAGGTCTGTGACATTATAGAGGAGTCAGTGATCAAGACCATCTCCAGGAAAAAGAAATGCAAAAAGGCAAAACGATTGTGTGAGGAGGCCTTATCAATAGCTGAGAAAAGAAGAGAAGCAAAAGGCAAAGGAGAAAGGAAAGATACACCGACTTGAATGCAGAGTTTCAAAGAAAAGCAAAGAGAGATAAGAAAGCCTTCCTTAGTGATCAACGCAAAGAAATAAAGGAAGACAATAGAATGGGAAAGACTAGAGAATTCTTCAAGAAAATTATAGATATCAAGGGAACATTTCATGCAAAGATGGGCATAATAAAGGACAGAAATGGTATGGACTTAACAGATGCAGAAGATATTAAGAAGAGATGGCAAGAATACACAGAGAAACTATACTGAAAAGATCTTCATGACCCAGATAATCACGATGGTGTTATCACTCACCTAGAGACAGAAATCTTGGACTGTGAAGTCAAGCGGGATTTAGGAAGCATCACTGTGAACAAAGCTAGTGGAGGTGATGGAATTCTAGTTGAGCTCTTTCAAATCCTAAAAGATGATGCTGTTAAAGTGCTGCATTCAATATGCCAGTTAATTTGGAAAACTCGGCAGTGGCCACAGGACTGGAAAATGTCCAGTTTCATTCCAATCTCAAACAAAGGTAATGCCAAAGAATGTTCAAGCTGCCACAGAATTGCACTCATCTCACAGGCTAGCAAAGTAATGCTCAAAATTCTCCAAGCTAGACTTCAAAAGTGCATGAACCAAGAACTACATGATGTCAAGCTGGATTTAGAAAAGGCAGCAGAACCACAGGTTAAATTGCCAACATCCACTGGATCATAGAAAAAGCAAGAGAGTTTCAGGAAAAAAAACTACCTCTACTTCATTGACTACGCCAAAGCCTTTGACTATTTGTATCACAACAAACTTCGAAAATTCTTCAAAAGATGGGAATACCAGACCACCTTACCTGCCTCCTGAGAAATCTGTATGCAGGTCAAGAAACAACAGTTAGAACAGGACATGGAACAACAGACTGGTTCCAAATTGGGAAAGGAGTATATGAAGGCTGTATATTGTCACCTTGCTTATGTAACTTATATGCAGAATACATCATGCAAAATGCCTGGCTGGATGAAGCACAAGCTGAAATCAAGATTACTGGGATAAATATCAATAACTTTACATATGCAGATAAGACCACTCTTATGGCAGAAAGTGAAGGTGAACAGAAGAGTCTCTTGTTGAAAGTGAAATATGAAGATGAAAAAGCTGGCTTAAAACTCGACATTCAAAAAAAGAAGATCATGTCATCCAGACGCATCACTTCATAGGAGATAGATGGAGAAACAATGGAAACAGTGACAGACTTTATTTTCTTGAGCTACAAAATCACTGCAGATGTTGACTGCAGCCATGAAATTAAAAGACACTTGCTCCTTGGAAGAAAAGCTTTGACCAACCTAGACAGCATGTTAAAAAGCAGAGACATAACTTTACTGACAAATTTCCACCTAGTATAAGCTATGGTTTTTCCAGTAATCATGTATGGATATAAGAGTTGGACCATAAAGAAAGTGAAGCAGTGAAGAATTATGCTTTTGTACTCTGGTGTTGGAAAAGACTCTTGAGAGTCCTTTGGATTGCAATGAGGTCAAACCAGTCAATCCTAAAGTAAATCAGTCCTGAATATTCATTGAAAGGACTGATACTGAAGCTGAAACTCCAATCCTTTGGCCTCCTGATGTGAAGAACTGACTCATTGGAAAAAAACACTCATGCTGGGGAAAATTGAAGGCAGGGAGAGAAGGGAAAGACATAGTATGAGATGATTGAATGGCATCACTGACTCAATAGACATGAGTTTGGGCAAACTCCAGGAGTTGGTGAAGGACAAGGAATCCTGGCAGGATGCAGTCCGTGGGGTCACAAAGAGTAGGACACGACTGAGTGACTGAACTGAATTTACTGGTTTGTTGA
The DNA here is from genome assembly GCF_019320065.1 of Cervus canadensis. NCBI lineage: Eukaryota > Metazoa > Chordata > Mammalia > Artiodactyla > Cervidae > Cervus > Cervus canadensis. Next base: position 53,895,433 of record NC_057394.1, read on the forward strand.
GCCATTATCAAGTTTTGAGAAACATTATCAAGTTTCTTAGGTGGAACCTACTGAAGAAAGGCAGATTCTAAAGCAAATACATAGTTTCATTAACACGTCTTAAGAAAGCCATTTCTATAAGAAGATTGCATTGGTTGGTTCAATGTTTGAGAAAAGTTAAGTTCCACTGGAACCAGGTGTCAGTCAACAGAGAAGGAAAAAATGTCTGCCACTTGCATTTTTTTGTTTATTTGTTTGTTTGTTTTTGCTTGGGGACATCTGTCCTCCCTACCGAGGCTGTTAACACTCTATATGTACAATTTCTTTCCTTCAAGAAATACTTACATTGCTTAATTCTGTAACTGGCATTAGAACAGTTCCTGACTGTACAGTATTCAAATCTATTTCCTCAGATTAAAAAAAGTGACAGGTTATTCTTACAATTTCAGTTTAAATCACTTATCTTCTTTGAGAGATTTTTCTGGTTTGTCAGACAGAATTGGTGATTCTCCCTACTTTGTTTCCGTAAACATTTTGTATTTAGATTATAGTATATGCATCGCTTTACAATTACCTGAACAGTAAATATAATCATTGTCCACATTTGATAATAAGTTTCTTGAGGTCAGGAACTTTGTCTGAATCATCTTCATGTCTGCACAGCCTAGCAAATAGTTAGCATATAGAAAATAGTCTTGGGTTCTTTGTAGACAGATGCAAGTAATATTCACACATTAAAATGCAAATCCTTTAAAATATAATTTATAAAAATTGAAGATTACTACAAAATTTATATCAACATTTACTTTTTCTTCCTCCAGAATATCTCTCAGTGAGTCAAAGCAAAGAAGAATATATTTTCTGATCTTTGTTCCCTTTCAAATGTTAGTTACTATGACAATATGAATCATGATTCCATGGCAGAGGCTAAGTGGAGATGAAAATTCAGTTTAATTTACTGAGGCCATTTCCTGTGTTTCTTCATTATTTTACACACTGGCAGAATTGACTATGGTACATTTCAGCAAAGATTAGTTGACGCCTGGGGGTGAATATCTTCAGATATTAGACTTGCAGTAATAGTGCACTTGACAGTACTTGTCAATTCATGGATTTCAAAGTGTCACTATTGTACTCATTGCCCCAACCAGAAATGATTCTGTAAGAAACCGCTTCATAGATAAAAATCTGTCATCTGTTGCCATTCATGTCATATTCTCACATTGTGTCTGCTATTCTCATAGTCAGAGTCCTCTTCCATTCCACCAGATGATTTCTCTCTTTATTGCTTTCTATCACAAGCAAAAAATACAATAAGCATCTTAACACTAAATGAAAATGGCATAACATACTGTACTTCATTAACAAATTTAGCTTTAGTAGAATTCTAATCAAATGAATAAATCATTAATGCGACAGTTTCAGGTCTCAACAGAAAAGTAAAGGAGGTATGTTGGAGGGCCTTAGCAGCAGTCCTAAATTTACAGTACATACTCAAGCACTCAGCACAATTTAAGAATTATCTATTTCTCACTTCCACTGTATAGTCATAAGGGATTTGATTCAGGTCATATATGAATGTTCTAGTGGTTCTCCCTACTTTCTTCAATGTAAGTCTGAGTTTGGCAATAAGGAGTTCATGATCTGAGTCATAGTCAGCTCCCAGTCTTGTTTCTGATGACTGTATAAAACTTTTCCACCTTTGGCTACAGAGAATATAATTAATCTGATTTCAATTTTGAACACTAATGGGACTTTTTGAAATAAAGTGACCATAGGAATATTTGTTGCCAGAAAACAGAAGGACAAGTCATGGGACTGAGAAGTTTCATTAATTAACAGAGTCAAAGCTTCCTCAATTGAATAAAGTTGAAGAAGGCAGTAGGAAAAAAAAAATATATATATATGTATATAACCACTGTTACAACTACTATGATTGTTAGTCCCATATTTTGATTAAAATCATTAAGATCCTTATGGCTTACCTTTCAAAATATGACATCACCATTGGAAATTTTATTGGTAACTTTTTCTCTCTAATTTTGGCAGCTCAAATTTTTTTTAGCAATTTATTATTATTTTGGAAAAACCATGGAGTACCAATACTGCTTACCTTTTATCTCCAACTTGGGGGGGGGGTGTTTTGACTATACAGAAGTGGTATATTACCTATATATAATAGGTATTAAATAATATCATCAAGGTTATACATGAGAGATATTTAATAATCTGTTGTATAAATGAATGTATCTTTTTCAGTTTGCAATAATGATGAAGGTGTAATTAAAAAAAAAAAAACCTGCATCAATGTTGCATCAAAATTTCAAAATTACAGCAATTTTTTTCTCCATTGACAATAAAAAGAAGTCAGTATAAAAGAATTATAGATTTAGAATTAAGAAAACTTGAACTGAAAACCCAGTTCTAATACTTATTACAGAAGGGTCTCAAAAAGGAAGTTTTGTCTCTGTAACTCTTGAACTTCTCATATGTAAAAAGAAAATAATACTTATCATGAAAGATTTGTCTGATGTAAAAAACGAAGAAACATAAGCAACGTGCTTAGCACAGTGCTTTGGGAAAGGTTAGTTTTTAAATAAAGTTTAATAACTAGATAGGTGATGGAGCCTACTATTTTCCCCCAAGAATCTTAAAACAGTGATACATAGACAAAAGAGGGAATGAATCCAAAACAATTAAGCAAACAGGAGGAAGATAGCCAGTGGGCAATAAGTTGTGACAAATTTCCCCAAAACAGAAACTGTATGAAGTGTGATGAATGGGATCACACTAGAAAAGTGAGCCCTCTGCCACCAGGAAGAGAGTGGAACCATGGAAAGTTTGGATTCAAAACCACCTGATAGAAGAGATGGCTGAGGCTGAGGCTGAGGACAGCAGAGGTAGTAGAGGTTAAAGTGGGAATTCCTTAGTCTACCAGCCCCCAAAGTAAAAGTTCTCCACTTTTCTTCACAGCATTGGCTGGCATAATTGCTTAGAGTCAGTTCTTGTCTAGGAGGGGGAAATAGGTAGATATTTCCACTTTAAAGAGATTTAATAAGTTGGGTTTAATTTAGGTCAATTAGTTTTGGCATTGGCATTTTAGTTAAGATTTTCTCATGTTGGTATTGAGGATTTTTCTCCAGATAGAACCAGATTCTGTCCACTCTTCTTAAAATGTAGTGTTGTAGAAAATAAGACCCAAATTTAAAATAGGAGTTTCTCATCACAGAAAGGAAAGATCTTGACTACACAAAAATACAAGTTTTATTTTAATAGTAATAAAACTTTATATCTGCTCCAAAATTTTTTTTAAGGTCATCAGAGGATAAGGCCTTTGACACTTAGGGAAGACAACCTAAAGTTACTCAGAAATAACACGGTAAAAGAGCAAACTTCAGAGACATTATTTGAGAAAGAGACTGATAATACAGATGAAAGGAGTCGTGTGGGTTGTGCAGTACAATGTTAAGAATCTATCATTTTGCTCACTTTTTTTTTCTTTCCATTAACAGTAATGCTGTCTTATGTTGTTGTTGTTTAGTCACTAAATCGTGTACAACTCTTTTTTAAAAAATTAATTCACTTTTTATTGAATAATAATTGCTTTACAGAATTTTGCTGTTTTTTGTCAAACCTCAACACGAATGAGCCACCGGTATACATATGTCCCCTCTCTTTTGAGACCCTGTGGACTATAGACCATCAGGCTTCTCTGTCCATGGAATTCTCCAAGCAAGAATGCTAGAGTGAGTTGCCATTTCCTTCTCCAGGGGATCTTCCTGACCCGGGAATTGAACTCATGTCTCCTGCATTGTCAGGTGGATTATTTACTACTGGGCCACATAGGAAATCCTGTCTTGTTATAAAAAGGGATCAGTTTTTCAACACATTGCTTCCTTTTTTACTTAATCCATATATTTATATTTAAAGATTCTGTATGGCATACATTTCAGAGATTGAAATTGCTAATTATCACGGAGGAGGCCTACAAGGAAGAGTACACTGGAAATTTAGACAAAATGATATCACAGCAGCAACGATTACAACAGTGGTTTCCATCTCCATGCTACAACTCCTAAAGTCATGTGTTCTGGGTCACCGTAGAGTTCTTCAAATTTCTTTCAAAACCCACTCTGTACGCTGTGGGATAGACATTTCCCTTCTAGGTTAAGGCTACCATAAAACTGTAAAAGTCCAGTTTCCTCAATCCTCATTTTTAAAATGCAGCTAGAAAATGTTAACATTCTATTTTTAATTCTGCCATATTTTAAAGTTACTTTAATTTTTTTTTTAAATTTTCAACCAGTGTACAAATTAGTGAATGCTACCTTAAAAGATTTTGAATAGCATATATAGATTAAATGTTTATTTTATATATGCAATCATCTAGAAACATGACAAAATTTCCTTAGTACTATATAATTCTTCACATTTCAGCAAAATTTTAAAACACATAGTAAATAAACATTTATGTGAGACATTTCAATACTAATTGTATAATCATAAGATATGTTATGAATAAATGAATTATTCAATTATTTACTCTAGCTATAGTTATATCACTGTGACTCCAAAAAGGTGAATTTTCACTCAAATTACAAGTAAATAAAATACCCAACTAAATGCAGAGTGGCAGAGAAGAACAAGGAGAGATAAGAAGGCCTTCTTAAATGAACAATGCAAAGAAACAAAGAAAAATAGAATGGAAAAGATAGAGATTTCTTCAAGAAAATTGGAGATATCAAGGAACATTTCATGCAAGGATGGGGATGCTAAAGACAGAAATTGTAAGGGCATAACAGAACTAGAAGAGATTAAGAAGTGGTGGCAAGAACACACAGAAGAATTATATAAGAAAAACCTTAAAGACCCAGATAACCAAGATGATGTGGTACTCACCAAGAGCCAGATATCCTGGAGTGTGAAGTCAAATGAAATTTAAGAAGCATTAGTATGAATAGGAGAGTAGGGGTAACAGAATTCCAGTGAGCAATTCAAAATCTTGAAAGATGATGTTGTCAAATTGCTGCAGTCAGCATGTCAACAAATTTGGAAAACTCAGCAGTGGTCACAGGAGTGGAAAAGGTCAGTTTTCATTTCAATCCCAAAGTACAGCAATACCTAAGAATGTTCAGATTACCATGCAATTGTGCTCATTTCACATTCTAACAAGGTAATGCTCAAGATCCTATAAGCTAGGCTTTAGGAATGTGAACTGAGACTTCCAGAAGTATGACCTAGGTTTAGAAAGGGCAGAGGAACAGAGATCAAATTGCAAACATTCACTGGAACATGGAGAAAGAAAGGGAATTCAGAAAAGCATCTGCTTCTGCTTCATTGACTACACTAAATGCTTTGACTGTGGGTATCATAAGAAATTGTGGAAAATTCTTAAAGAGATGGGAATATCAGACCACCTTACCTGTTTCCTAAAAAACCTGCATGCAAGTCAAGAAGCACTAGTCAGAACAGGATACGGAAGTCTTCAGTTCAGTTCAGTTGCTCAGTCAAGTCCGATTCTTTGTGACCCCATGAACTTCAGCATGCCAGTCCTCCCTGTCCATCACCAACTCCGGGAGCTTGCTCAGACTCATGTTCTTCGAGTCAGTGATCCCATCCAACCATCTCATCTTCTGTCGTCCCCTTCTCCTCCTGCCTTCAGCCTTTACCAGCATCAGGGTCTTTCCCAATGAGTCAGTTCTTCGCATCAGGTGACCAAAGTATTGGAGCTTTAGCTTCAGCATGAGTCCTTCCAATGAAAACTCAGGACTGATTTCCTCTAGGATGGACTGGTTGGATCTCCTTGCAGTCCTCAGGTCTTCTCCAACACCACAGTTCAAAAGCATCAATTATTTGGTGCTCAGCTTTCTTTATGGTCCCACCCTTACATCCTAGCATGACTTCTGGAGAAACCATTGCTTTGACCAGATGGACCACTGTTGGCAAAGTAATGTCTCTGTTTTTTAAAATGCTGTCTATGTTGCTCATAAGTCTTCTTCCAAGAAGCAAGTGTCTTTTAATTTTATGGCTGCAGTCACCATCTGCAGTGATTCTGGAGCTCAAGAAAATAAAGTCAGCCACTGTTTCCGCTGTTTCCCCATCTATTTGCCATGAATGATGGGACCACTGCCATGATCTTAGTTTTTGAATGCTGAGCTTTCAGCCAAGTTTTTCACTCTCTTCTTTCACTTTGCTTGCTGTCATAAGGGTAGTGACATCTGCATATCTGAGGTAATTGATATTTCTCCTGGAAATCTTGTTTCCAGCTTGTGCTTCATTCATCCTGGCATTTTCCATGATGTACTCTGCATATAAGTTACATAAGCAGAGTGACAATATACAGCCTTGACATAATCCTTTCCCAATTTGGAAACAGTCTGCTGTTCCATATCTGGTTCTAACTGTTGCTTCCTGACCTACATACAGATTTCTCAAGAGGCAGGAAAGGTGGTCTGGTAATCCCATCTCTTGAAGAATTGTCCAAGTTTGTCATGATCTACACAGCCAAAGGTTTTGGCAGAGTCAATAAAGCATAAGTAGATGTTTTTTCTGGAACTCTGTTGCTTTCTCTATGATCCGACAGATGTTGGCAAATTGATCTCTGGTTCTTCTGCCTTTACTATATCCAGCTTGAATATCTGGAAGTTCACAGTTCACATACTGTTGAAGCCTGGCTTGGAGAATTTTGAGTATTAATTTGTTAGCATGTGAGATGAGTACAATTGTGTGGTAGGTAGTTTGAACATTTTTGTCACTGCCTTTTTTGGAATTTGAATGAGAACTGATTTTTTCCAGTCCTGTGCAACTGCTGAATTTTCCAAACTTGCTGGTATATTGAGTGCAGAACTTTAATAGCATCATCTTCTAGGATTCGAAAGAGTTCAACTTAAATTCCATCACCTCCACTAGATTTGTTCTTAGTGATGCATCCTAAGGCCCACTTGACTTCACATTCCAGGATATTTGGCTCTAGGTGAGTGATCACACTGTCATGGTTACCTGGGTCATGAAGATATTTTTTGTAGAGTTCTTCTGTGTATTCTTGCTATCTTTTCTTAATATCTTCTGCTTCTGTTAGGTCCATACCATTTCTGTCCTTTATTGTGCCCATCTTTTCATGAAATATTCCCTTGGTATCTCTAATTTTCTTGAAGTTAACTCTAGTCTTTCCCATTCTATTTTTTTCCTATATTTTTTTGCATTGATCACTAAGGAAGGCTTTCTTATCTCTCCTTGTTATTCTCTGGAACTATGCATTCAAATGGATATATCTTTCATTTTCCCCTTTGTCTTTCACTTCTTTTCTCAGCCATTTGTAAGGTCTCCAGAGACAACCATTTTGCCTTTTGCATTTCTTTTTATTGGAGATTGTCTTTATCATTACGTCCTATACATGTCATGAATCTCCATAACATAGTTCTTCAAGCAATATGTCTATCAGATCTAATCCCTTGAATCTATTTGTCACTTTCACTGTGTAATTGTAAGGAATTTGATTTAAATCATAAATGGTCTAATGGTTTTCCATAGTTTCTTCAATTTAAGACTGAATTTTGCAATAAGGAATTCGTGATCTGACCCACAGTCTGCTCTTGGTCTCTATTTTGCTGACTGTATAGAGCTTCTCCATCTTTGGCTGCAAAGAATATAATCAATCTGATTTCGGTGTTGATCATCTGGTGATGTCCATGTGTAGGGTCCTGTCTTGTGTTGTTGGAAGAGGTTGTTTGCTATGACCAGCGAGTTCTTTTGGCAAAGCTCTGTTCACCTTTGCCCTGCTTCATTTTGTACCAAAAGGCCAAATTTGCCTGTTGCTCCAGGTATCTCTTGACTTGCTACTTTTCATTCCAGTTCCCTATGATTAAAAGGACATCATTTTTTGGCATTAGTTTTAGGTCTTGTAGGTTCTTCATAGAACTGTTCAACTTCATCTTTTTCAGCGTTACTATTTGGGGAATAGATTTGGATTACTGTGATGCTGAACTGTTTACCTTGGAGAGGAACAGAGCTCATTCTGTTGTTTTTCAGACGGTACCCAACTACTGCATTTCAGACTCTTTCATTGACTATGAGGGCTACTACATTTTTTCTAAGAGATTCTTGCCCACATCTGAATTAAATTCACCTCACAAAGCAAGTGGAGGTTATGGAATTCCAGTTAAGCTATTTTAAATCCTAAAAGATGATGCTGTGACAGTGCTGCACTCAATATGCCAGCAAATTTGGAAAACTCAGCAGTGGCCACAGCACTGGAAAAGGCCAGTTCTTATTCCAATCCCAAAGAAAAGCAATGCCAAAGAATGCTGAAACTACCGCACAATTTCACTCATCTCACATGCTAGTATATCAATGCTCAAAATTCTCCAAACCAGGCTCCAACAGTATATGAACCATGAACTTCCAGATTTAAAGCTGGTTTTAGAAAAGGCAGAGGAACTAGAGGTCAAATTGCCAACATTCATTGGATTATCAAAAAAGCAAAAGAGTTCCAGAAATACATCTATTTATGGTTTATTGACTATGCCAGAGCCTTTGACTGTGTGGATCACAATAAACTGTGGAAAATTCTTAAAGAAATAGGAATACCAGACCACCTGACCTGCCTCTTGAGAAATCTGTATGCAGGTCAGGAAGCAACAGTTAGAACTGGACATGGAAAAACAGACTGATTCCAAATAGGAAAAGGAGTACATCAAGGCTGTATATTGTCACCCTGCTTATTTAACTTATATGCAGAGTACATCATGAGAAATGCTGGGCTGGATGAAGCACAAGCTGAAATCAAGACTGCCGGTAGAAAGATCAATAACCTCATATATGCAGATAACACCACGTTTATGGAAAAAAGCGAAGAAGAACTAAGGAGCCTTTTGATGAAATTGAAAGAGGAGAGTGAAAAAGTTGGCCTAAAACCCAACATTTAGAAAACTAAGATCATGGCATCTGGTCCCATCACTTCTTGGCAAATAGATGGGAAAGCAGTGGAAACAGTGACAGATTTTATTTTGGGGGGCTCCAAAATTACTGCAGATGGTGATTGCAGCCATGAAATTAAAAGACACTTGCTCCTTGGAAGAAAAGTTATGAGCAACCTAGACAGCATATTAAAAAGCAGAAACATTACTTTGCCAACAGTGGTCTGTCTAGTCAAAGCAATGGTTTTTCCAGTAGTCATGTATGCATTTGAAAGCTGAGCTATAAAGAAAGCTGAGCACGGAAAAATTGATGCTTTTGAACTGTGGTGTTGAAAAAGACTCTTGAGAGTCCCTTGGACTACAAGGAGATCCAACCAGTCCATCCTAAAGGAAATCAGTCCTGAATATTCATTGAAAGGACTGATCCTAAAGCTGAAACTCCAATACTTTGGCCAACTGATGTGAAGAACTGACTCATTTGAAAAGACCCTGATGCTGGGAAAGATTGAAGGTGGGAGGAGAAGTGTATTACAGAGGATGAGATGGTTGAATGGCATCACCAACTCAATGGACATGAGTTTGAGTAAACTCCAGGAGTTGGTGATGGACAGGGAGGCCTGGCATGCTGCAGTCCATTTGGTTGGAAAGAGTCAGACACCACTGAGCAACTGAACTGAACTGAATTAAATTCACCCATTCCAGCCCATTTTAGTTCACTGGATCCTAAAATGTCAGTGTTCACTCTTGCCATCTCCTTTTTGACCACTTCAAATTTACCTTGATTCATGAACCTAACATTCCAGATTCCTATGCAATAGTGCTCTTAACAACATTCGACTTTACTTCCATCACCAGTCACATCCACAACTCGGTGTTGCTTTCGCTTTGTCTCTGTCTCTTCATTCTTTCTGAATTTATTTCTTCTCTCTTCTCTAGTAGCATGTTGGTCACCTACCAATCTGGGGAATTCATCTTTTAGCGTCGTATCTTTTTCCTTTCTCTACTGTTCTTGTGTTTCTCAAGGCAATAATACTGAAGATGTTTGCCATTCCCTTCTCTAGTAGACCACGTTTTGTCAGAAATCTTCACCTTGACCATCAGTCTTGGGTGGCCCTACACAGCATGGCTCATAATTTCATTGAGTTAGACAAAGCTGTGATCCATGTGAATAGTTTAATCAGTTTTCTGTGATTGTGGAACAATGGATTGGTTCAGAATGAGGAAAGGAATACGTCAAGACTGTGGATTGTTACCCTGCTTATAATAGTTATATGCAGAGTACATCATGCAAAATTCCAGGCTGAATGTAGCACTAGTTGGAATCAAGACTGCTGGGAGTAATATCAACAGTCTCAGATATGCAGATGACACCACTCTAATGGCAGAAAGTAAAGAGTAACTAAATAGTCTCTTGATGAGGGTGAAAAAGGAGAGGGGAAGGGTTGACTTAAAATTCAACATTTAAAAACTAAGATCATGGCATCCAACCCCATCAGTTCATGGCAAATAGAAGGGGAAAATATTGGACAAGGTGACAGATTTTCTTTTTTTTGTCTCCAGAGTCACTGTGGATGGTGATTGCAACCAAGAAATTAAAAGACACCTGCTGTTTGGAAGAACAGCTATGACAAATCCAGACAGCGTATTAAAAAGCAGAGACATCACTTTGCAGACAAATGTCAATATAGTCAAAGCTATTATTTTTTTCCAGTAGTCATGTACAGATTTAAGACTTGGACCATTAAGAATTTGAGGGGTAAAGCACTGATGCTTTTGAATTGTGTTGTGGAGAAGATTCTGGAATCCCTTGGACTATAAGGATATCAAACTAGTCATTCCTAAAGGAAATCAACACGAATATTCATTGTAAGTACTTATGCTGAAGCTGAAGCTCCAGCCCTCTGGTCACCTGATGTGAAGAGTCAACTCATTGAAAAAAACCCTGTTGCTGGAACCTGATGCTGGGAAAGGTTGGCAGCAGAAGGAGAGGGGCATAAGAGACAATACAGTTAGATAGCATCACCGACTCAATGTACATCAAGTTGAACAAACTCGGAAAATAGAAGAGGACAGAGGATGCTGGCATGCTGCAGGCCATGGGATGGCAGAAAGTTGGACACAACTTAGGGACTGAACAACAGCAGCAAATTAAATATAACAAGAAATAGGCTCACAGATATGGATAGCAAACAAGTGATTACTAATGGGAAGAAGGGAAAGAGAAAGGGAAATTAGAAAGAAAACTAAAAGTTAAATATAAAAATTAAAAAGAAAATTAGGAGTAGAATTAATAGGTAAAATTATGTATATATATATATATATATAATATATATATTATATATATATATAATATATATATATATAAACTACCAGGGTATATCATACAACACAGGCAATGGAGCCAATATTTCATTATAACTGTAAAGGGGATACAATCTTTAAAAATTGTGAATCTTTATGCCATACATTTTAAATTTATGTAATATTGTACATCAGCTATGCTTCAATAAAAAAGTAACTGATTAAATTCTATATATCTGTCTTGGTTTTGTCATACCTTTAATCATAAAGTGCATTTTAATCAAAGTATAAAATACTAGTCTCTCTATGTTTCACCATTAAAGCAAATGTATCAAAATACAAACATCATTTTAATAACATGGCTCAAAATTGCTTTATTTGCTAGCATGTGTCTCATTTTAAAATACTTTATATTTTCAGTACAGTTCAGTCACTCAGTCGTGTCTGACTCTTTGCGACTCGGTGAACTGCAGCACGCCAGGCCTCCCTGTCCATCACCAAATCCCGGAGTTCACCCAAACCCATGTACATCGAGTTGGTGCCATCCAACCATCTCATCCTCTGTCATCCCCTTCTCCTCCTGCCCTCAATCTTTCCCAGAATCAGGGTCTTTTCCAATGAGTCAGCTCTTTACATTAGGTGGCCAAAGTATTGGAGTTTCAGCATCAACATCAGTCCTTCCAATGAACACCCAGGACTGACCTCCTTTAGGATGGACTGGTTGGATCTCCTTGCAGTCCAAGGGACTCTCAAGAGTCTTCTCCAACACCACAATTCAAAAGCATCATTTCTTCAGTGCTCAGCTTTCTTTACAGTCCAACTCTCACATCCATACATGACCACTGGAAAAACCATAACCTTGACTAGACGGACCTTTGTTGGCAAAGTAATGTCTCTGCTTTTTAATGTGCTGTCTACGTTGGTCATAACTTTCCTTCCAAGGAGCAAGTGTCTTTTAATTTCATGGCTGCAATCACCATATGCAGTGACTTTGGAGCCCAGAAAAATAGTCTGCCACTGTTTCTACTGTTTCCCCATCTATTTGCCATGAAATGATGGGACCGGATGCCATGATCTTAGTTTTCTGAATGTTGAGTTTTAAGCCAATTTGTTCACTCTCATCCTTTACTTTCATCAAAAGGCTCTTTAGTTCTTTCTCACTTTCTGCCTTAAGGGTGGTGTCATCTGCATATCTGAGCTTATTGATATTTCTCCCGGCAATCTTGATTCCAGCTTGTACTTCCTCCAGCCGAGCGTTTCTCATGATGTACTCTGCATATAAGTTAAATAAGCAGGGTGACAATATACAGCCTTGGCATACTCCTTTCCCTATTTGGAACCAGTCTGTTGTTCCATGTCCAGTTCTAACTGTTGCTTCCTGACCTGCATACAGGTTTCTCAAGAGGCAGGTCAGATGGTCTGGTATGCCCATCTCTTTCAGAATTTTCCACAGTTTATTGTGATCCACACAGTCAAAGGCTTTGGCATAGTCAATAAAGCAGAAATATATGTTTTTCTGTAACTCTCGTGCCTTTTTGATTATCCAGAGGATGTTGGAAATCTGATCCCTTGTTCCTCTGCTTTTCTAAAACCAGCTTGAGCTTTATATTTACATTATATTAAATGTTTATATTGGGGTTTCAGGGATTTAATAGTATTGTGATCTACAGTCATTATTTTCCATGCTCAAAGTAAAAATCTATGGTTGTAGGAGCCCTTTGACATTGGCTCTATGTCCTTTTCCCAGGATTCTTTTACCTTTGAAAGCATCTTTTTGTATGGAATGGTAGGATTTCTAGCCTTGATTTGAACCTTTGTGCTGCATGCATAGAATTAGCCATTCATCCTTGAGTATTTAGTGGAATAAGAACACTAGTAATCACAATTTGATTACTCATTTAGATTGTCTTCATATTTAGCCATCTAGAGTAACATTGCCCCTGATACCACCCCATGTCTAAATGTAGAAAGAATGTGTCTATGCTATCTGATTTAATTTTAATTATATAGTAATATAAAGTTTCTACTCTAGTCTTTTGATTCTATGACTATAACTTTTTGTCTTAATGAAATATTATACCACTAACAAAGAGAGCATTTGTTACTTATTTCACTTATCTTTTAATTATTTATTTTTCATTAGTGGAAATAAACAACAGGAAAATATTGAAGCAAAAAAAGCCATTAAATAAAATTCAAGATCTTTCTTGGTAGCCATTGTGTTCTTTTCATCTCGCTATAAATTCAAGGAAATTATTTAATCTAGAATCAATAATAATTCCTCACTTCCACTTGCCATAAATATGCTTAAGTGATGGCTCTTTTAGCTTACTTTTTGAAGTTACCTTCAGTTTGAGCACACTGATATTGTAATGGTTAACACAGCAGTTTTTTAAAAGTAAATAAATACAACAATAGGTAAAGAATTTTTGTTTTACATGATAGAAAATGGATTTCCATTCTCCAAATTTATATCAAAGTTTTATTTTGCCAAAAGAATGGCTCAGTTTCATAATCTAGTGTATAGTTATAAATAAAGGAACCATACTCAGAAGTTCTGGCTAGACAAGCCATTTCAATATCTTAATATTGTAAATTTTAAATTATATTAAAACCCACACATTGTAATTACAGTTACAACTTAATTTTTTCTAAATCTTACTCTAATACTAAAAGTTGAAATATATCCTTTGAATTCCAGGTTCTAATTTTAACTTAGCACTTTAAGCTTAACTTCGGTTTGCAGTGTATAAACACAACTGCTTCTCCCAGTTGGCATTAATCTTGAGCCAGCACTAATTATAGACCAGTTTTTCTCCAAGTAAGATCAAGAAAATATCTAGCATCACAGAATTTCACATCAATGGCAAATAATAATATATGTAAATAAAACCTCCTAAATCATTGTTTGAAAACCTATTTAACTCACAGTTCAATAGTATAATGTATTTTTAATTACAGACAACTTTAGAGTCGAAGTTCAATTTCTCAGAGGTCCATAGACAAATGTTGTATTCCTACCATACTGATATGCAGATTTAAATTCCCAAAGCAAGTGAAATAATTGAAAAAAATAAGAGAACAATTTTTTAATAGGATTAAACTAATATCTAATGTCTGGAATAGAGTAGTACATGGCATTTGTTGTTCAGTCACTTAGTCATGTCCAACTCTTTGTGACCCATGGACTGCAGCATTCCAGGCTTCACTGTCTTTCGCCATCTCCCAGAGTTTGCTCAAACTCATGTCCATTGAGTTGGTGATGCCATCCAACCATATTGACCTCTGTCGTCCCCTTCTCCTCCTGCCTCCAATCTCAATGAGTTGGCTCTTCACATCAAGTGCCAAAGTATTGGAGCATCATCTTCAGCATCAGTCCTTTCAATGAGTATTCAGGATTGATTTTCTTTAGGATTGATTCGTTTGATCTTCTCACTGCCCAAGAGACTCTCAAGAGTCTTCTCCAGCATCACAGTTTGAAATATCAATTCTTCAGCACTCACCCTTCTTTATGATCCAACTCTCACATATGTACATGACTGCTGGGAAAACTGTAGCTGTGACTATACCAACATTTATCAGCAAAGTAATGTCTCTGCTTTTTAATATGCTGTCCAGTTTTGTCATAGTTTTTCTTCCAAGGAGCAAGCATCTTTTAATTTCATGGCCGCAGTCAACATCCACAGTAATTTTGGAGTCCAAGAAAATAATATCTGTAATATATTTATTTTAAATTATACCTCTAATATATATTTTTAATTATTTTGGTTTCAATAGGTATAATTTATAAAAGACTGATATCATGCCAATTATAATACATTTCAACTCCATGACAGGTTCTTATTAACACAGTTCATTTTATAACATTTTATATAACATAAGATTATTTATTACACTTTAGAGATTTAATTTAAAAACCTTTTAATTGGAAGATAATTGTTTTACAATATTGCATTGGTTTCTGCCGTACAACAGCATGAATCAGTTGTAAGTATACATATATCTCCTCCCTCTTGAGTTTCCTTTCTCCATCTCAGCCCTCTAGGTCATTACAGGACACCAACCTGAGTTCCTTGTACTGTACAGTTTTAAATTCTGAAAATGTATAAAAATATCCTATATCTCTCAATTTCCTCTTCTTTATTGTGTGCAAATATCTTCAGTGTCATACCAAAAAAAAAAAAAAAATCAAAATTACTGGCATATTATTAAGTAAAAACATATTTTGTAATGTATTTAAATCATAAATTTAAATTACATTTTGAAATCTAAAGAAAATAATGCAAATTGCTAAGTTCTGAGCAAATATTCTGATAAGCAATAAAATTAATGTTTTTATTTTACCAAAATGTGCAGTGGCATAGTTAAACTCCGTATTTCAAGAATCAGATTTCCTTGCTGTTGTGTCAGTATTGCTGGATAAGACCTGAGTATGCTTCTTTTGAAGTGATATCAGTAGCAGTGATAGAATAAGAACCTCTATAATGTTTATTAAAAATTATGATAACAAAGGAAATAAGTCAAAACAAAAAATAAAAATTAACTTTTTCAAGTTAAAAACTCCACAATTATAACAGGTGGAACTGAAACTCAACAAAATCTTCATTGCCAGAAAAATTTCATTGTTTGGCCATTCCATGGAAATCCCCGCTACTAATGGTGGTATTTTTTAACCTGATTCTGAAATTGTTCTGTGCAGATAGCCTTTATTTCTGGGTATTTGTAGAAAGCAATCAGCTGCAATTGCTTACACTGCAGCTGTCTGAAGTGAAAACAGTTTGAGCAAATAAGAATCTGATCAAACACTTTAAAAAAGCTGAAAAATAAAATACCCTTAGGGGGCTTTTAAAAGCTTTCAGAAATTTGTGGAAATACAAAAAGTGATCCGCATATATACAGCTGTGCACATATCCAGGAAAGAAGTGAAAAGGCCTTGAAATCTCTCTTGCCAAAGGTCATGGAGTTCTGTGCAAGAGAGAAGTCAAAGCTAAAACAGAATTTCAGGCTGCCAGCTTTAGGATTGAGTGTATGATCCAACATGCACAAGGAACCTCTTGGCAAATGCTAGAGACTTATTAGTTCACGATTTTTAAGGAAATCCCTTTCTAATCATTAGTTGACCTCTGAGCTAATCAAGCAGAGACATTGGCCAAAGATGACAAAGAATGCTGACTTCTCAAATTTATTTTAGGAATGATACCACATAAACAAACAACAGCAACACACTCTGGGGAGTGGAAGAAACTGGTTTTTAAAATTGCCACATTATATTCTTTGAAATAATAAAATTTCAATAAAAATCTATGTTACATGCAAGGAAATAAAAAAGTATAGCCCATACACAGAGGGAAGAAAAGGAATCAATAGAAATTATCCCTGTGAAACTCAAGATTATTGGACTTGCAAAGCAAAGTTTTAAAATCAGCTATTTTAAATAGGTTTGAAGAAATGAAACCAAGTCTAAATAATGAAGAGAAAGTATGGGAATAATGTCTCATAAAATAACACATATCAATGATGAGGTAGAAATTATTAAAAAAAAAAAAGAACCATACAAATTCTGCAATAGGATAATACTTAAACTGGAAAAAAGAAAAAATTCACTTGAGGGTTTTGAGAGCAAATACGTTTGGTGGAAGAATCAGCAAACTTGAAAATAAATCAATTGGAATTACTCAGTTTGTAAAAGGAAAAAAAAATTTTTTTAAAGAAAAGAATGAACAATCTAAAAGTGTGATACACCATCAACTGTACCAACATATGTATAATAGGAGTCCCAGAGTAGAAAAGAAAATATGTCAGAAAAAAATATTTGAAGAAGTAATGGCTGAAAATTTGCCAAATTTGATGTGAAACAGTCTATATAGTCAAGAAGCACAAGAAACTAAATTAAGCTCAGAGATCCATATCTAGCCACATTTTAATCAAACTAAAATGACAAAGAAAGAAAATCTTGAAAGCAGCAAAAGTGATTTCATCACATACATTACCTTTAATAAAATTAACAGTAAGTTTTTTAACAGAAACCATGGAAGCTAGAAGGTTGTGGAAGTGCATATTCACACTGTCAGTGAGGAAAAAATGATTAGTCTATTTTATATCCAAGAAAATGATTTTTCCAAAGTGAAGGAGAATTGAGATGTTATACATAAAGAAAAATAGACTTTTTCACTATCAGAACTGCACAAAAGGAAATCCTCAAGAGAATCCCTCATACTGAATGAAAGAACAGCAGACACTTAGTCAAATCCACATGAATGAAGACAGCAGGTAAAAGTAACAACACGTATAAACATAAAGGACAGTGCAGGCTTACCTTGGAGATATTTCAAGTTTAGTTCCAGACCACAGCAATAAAGCAAATATCCCAATAAAGCAAGTTACATGATTTTTTGATATGGCCCTTCAGTCAGTCATAATATTTTGTAATAGTTTGAAATATTGCAAGAATTACCAAAATGTGACAAAGTGAGAAAAAGTGTCACTTGAAAAAATGACATCAGTAGGGTTTCTCAACTCACGTTTGTCAAAAACCTTTAATGTATTTAAAAAAAAAAAAAAAGCAGTATCTGTGAAGCTATAAAGTCAGATATGATAAAATGAGATACACTTGAATAGAGGACTATTTTGTTTGTAATCATTTTTTTTCCTTCTATGTGGTTTAAAATACAACTGTGCAAAGTAATACATACAAATTTGTCTTGAGGAGTATATAATGTACAAAGGTGTGATTTGTATGAAAACAGTAACACAAAGATGAGGGGTAGTGGAGCACAGTTTTGTATAAGTTGAAATTAAATTAGTATTAATTCAAACAGCTTATAACCATTAATTGTAATTTCAAGAAAAACCACTAAGAAGATAATTTTTAACTATAATAAATGATATAACAAGTATATTAAAATGGCACACTAGACATTGTTTATTTAGCACAAGAAGGAAGGGATGGGTAATTAGAGGAACAAAGAGAACATAAGACAGGTAGAAAGCAAATAATAAAATGACTGACAAATTATATATTATCAGTAATTACACTGAATACAAATGGGCTAAAGATTTCAATCTAAAAACAGGATTGGCATAATGGATTATGAAAAAATTCTCCAACTATGAACTGTCTGCAAGAGATAGCATTTAGACTCAAAGACACAGTTTGGTTAAAAGTAATAGGATGAAAAGAAATATGCCAGCCAAACAGTAGCAAAAAAAGACCTGAAACAACCATAGTAATATCACAAAGGATAGAGTTTAGAATAGAAAATGTTGCTAAAGAAAAAGAGATGAAATATTATAATTATTTAAAGCTTAACCCATCAAGAAGATCTAAAACTTATAATGATTTACACATATATGTTTCTAACAACACAGCCCCAAAATACATTAGCCAAAACTGACAGAATTGAAGAAAGAAATGAACTAGAAATAGAAAATTCAACAATAATAGCTAGAGACTTCAATTCTCCATTTTAATAATAGAACATTTAGATAGATGATGAACAAGGAAATTAAAACTTGAAGAACACTACACAACAATTAGTTCTAAAGCAATTCACAGACCAAAATCTGTGAATTGACACTGCAAATATAAAATGTTATATTTATAGTCAATTGATTTCTAACAAGTATGCCAAGACAAAGAAGAAAGAATAATCTTTAACAAATGAAGCTGTGACTGAATTTCGACTCCCATCTAATATTATATATAATATAATTAACACAAAATTTATCAAAAACCTCAGTTTAGAAGCAAAAGTAAAAAGCTCTCAGAAAACAGAAAACAAATGTGCAAGTCTTTGTGATATGGAGTAGACAATAGTTTCTTACATATGACAGCAAGCAAAAGAAGCAACAACAAAAAAAAGGATAATAAATTGGACTACGTCAAATTTAAAACTTTTGTATTTTAAGGGACATAATCAAGTAAGTGAAATGTCAGACTTCCCTGTTGGCCTTCCAATGCAGAGGATGCAGATTCAATCCCTGGTCAGGGAGCTCATCCCACACACCTCACAGACAAAAAAACCAAAGCATAAAGCAAAAGCAATATTGTAGTAAATTCAATAAAGATGTTGAAAATGCTCCACATCAAAAAAAATCTTAGAAAAAAGGGAGGTAAAAAGACAATGTACAGAATGCAGATAAATATTTACAACACACACACTTACACAAAACTCTTACAACTCTGACTTGAAAAAATGGGTGAACCATTTGAATAAAAATTTCTCCATTGAAGATATTAAAATGATCAATAAGCAAAAGAAAAGATGCTTAACGTTGATAATATTTAATGAAATGTATATAGAAACCCTGATGAGGGATCTATTTCACACTTACTAAGAGAGTTATTTTAAAAGTTAGACAATAATAAGTGTTGATGAGGATGTGACAAACAAAAACAAAAATATACCGTAGCCAGTAAGAATGTAAAATGGAACGTTTAGAAAGCAGTTTAACAAAGAGTCAAAAGTTAAATATGCAGTTACCACATGACTTAGCAATTCCAATTCTCATATATAACCAAGAAAGTAGGAAACATAGGTTAACACAAAGACTTGTATATGAATATTCATAGCAGTATAGTTCACAATAGTCAAATTGTGATAGCACAAATGTTCATCAACTGAAGAATGGACAAGCAAAATGTGATATATTTCTACAATTGAATATTAACCAATCATAAAGATGAGTAAAGCACTGATACCTGTTATGACATGCAAATCTTGAGAAAATTATGATAAATTAAGAGCTAAATACAAAGGTGGCATGCTATGTGATTCTGTGGTATGAAATGTCCATGATATGTCAATCCATAGAGACACAAAGTAGATTAGTGTTTGCCAGTGGTTGAGTTGAATGGGAGATGGGGAATGACTGGTAACTGATGCGTCATTTATTTGGGAGTAAAGAAAATGTTGTGGAATTTGAAAGTGATGATGACTGCACAATTTTCTGAGTGTTCCCAGAACCATAGTTGTATACCTTAAAATGCTTAATTCTATGGTATGTGAGTTGTATCTCAATAAAATTGAAAAGGAAATCTTCAATTTTTCTTTTTCCTCCCCTCTTTACATACCTGTAGTTTCATTACTGATTTCTTTTTATTTTACTACTTCAATTATAGATTATTCTTGTCAGTTCAAGGTTAAATTTCCTAATTGACCTCAAAATTATACTAGAAAAATGTATAGTATAATTTTAACTCCATAAAATTCATTTGCATAATCTTCCTGCCCTTCTGGCTAGAAATATAAAAACACATTCAAGAATATTCAATCACAATCTCTTCATTATACTTTTACCAGTAAATATTCCTTTGCATCTATCAAGAATATTTTAATTGTCTTTTATAACAGTGCTGACCAAGAAGTTCACTACTTGGTGTGGCTCTTAAGCAATTGATATGTAGCATGTATGTAAAACCCACACTGATTTGTAAGACACTCTGAAACTAAATAGAATATAAAATATCCCACGACTAAATTTTAATTTACAGTAAGTGTCCTAAATACAAAAGAGTTCCATTCTGAGAGCATGTTCACTAAGTCCAATTTGTTTGTAAATCCAACAAAGTTAGCCTAGGTACCCAACTAACATAATTGAATATATAGTACTGTACTGTAGTAGGTTTATATTCCTTTTTTCACAAATAATACATAGAAAGCAAACATAAAAAGGAAAGAAAACATTTATAATCTTAATAGTATTGAAAGTTACAGTAGTATAGTACAGCATCTGGTATACCAGGGGCCGGCATCGAGTGAACAGGCAAGAATAACTGACTGGAGGAAGCAGTGGAGGTAGGAACTGGTAGAGGTGAAGGATGGTCAGCAATAGGAGACAGAGGGCAAGTTGCACTTTCAGTCATTTCTCACACTAAAGGGATGCATGTGTGCATCTTTGAAAGTTTACACCCTGAAGGTTCGTATGCAAGGGGCATACTGTACTATGTAGCACTGATAATAGCCTTGATCTATTGTGTTAAATAAAGTTATACTAAAGGGAATTTATCCTTTCTTAAGCAACTGAAGCCTCAAGAAAGTCAAAAATTACCTATGTGACTCTGATTTTATTTGTTTGATCAGCAATTTTCAAGAGGATACCTTCCCACACAGACAACTGGTCTTGAGACTTGAGGTGTCTAAATGCCATTCTTAATTCAATAAGCTGTAAAAATGTGTATGTGACTCTTAGCACTCTAACTACTTTTAGAGTGAACAAATACATTTATTTGTAAAACAATGTGTCATACATTAAAATGGAGTCATTTGCAGTTACATATATTTAAAAATTATCATTAATTCATATATCCTCCAACTCCTATACTTTATTGTAAACTCTGAAAACTCTGTAGGATTTTGTAATTTATGGTTGATATAGGTGGCACTGGTAGTAAAGAACATGCCTCCCAAGGCAGGAGACATAAGAGACATGGGTTCAATCCCTGGAAGGTCCTCTGGAGAAGGGAATGACAACCCACTCTAGTATTCTTGTCTGGAGAATTCTATGGACAGAAGAGCCTGGTGGTCTACAGTCCACGGGGTTGCAAAGAATCAGATGCAGCTGAAGCAATGCATGCAAGCATGAACACACACACAACATATAGGGATTTACAACACTTTATTAAACTGATTTTCTGAAAAGTGGTGATTACTATTTTTGAAAATATTGAACTATATTTTCCTCTCTACTGTACACTTCTTCACCCTGCTGTCACCATGGGAGTCTGATCTCTCAGTTCAGTTAAGTTCAGTTCAGTCACTCAGTCGTGTCTGACTCTTTGTGACCCCATGAATCGCAGCACGCCAGGACTCCCTGTCCATCACCACCTCCCGGAGTTTACTCAAACTCATGCCCATCGAGTCAGTGATGCCATCCAGCCATCTCATCCTCTGTAGCCCCCTTCTCCTTCTGCCCCCAGTCCCTCCCAGCATCAGGGTCTTTTCCAATGAGTCAACTCTTCACATGAGGTGGCCAAAATACTGGAGTTTCAGCTTCAGCATCAGTCCTTCCAATGAACACCCAGGACTGATCTCCTTTAGGATGGACTGGTTGGATCTCCTTCCTGTCCAAGGGACTCTCAAGAGTCTTCTCCAACACCACAGTTCAAAAGCATCAGTTTTTCAGCGCTCAGTTTTCTTCACAGTCCAACTGTCACACCCATACATGACTACTGGAAAAACCATAGCCTTGACCAGATGGCTACCTGACTACATAACCAGGATCCCTTAACTTCTGTCCATATTTGATTTGCCCAGTAAGAGAACAAGAAGGAAGAAGGGAAAATATTTTGGGCAGCTACTCTTCTGTTTCTCTCACTGTCCACCCAATTTGACTTTGCCTGTGTTTCTCTGTGTAAGACCATTTGCTGAAAAGCAACCCATGTTTTCTACCTACAGTTCTTTCAGTGGGATCTGGTAAAGACCATGGGTAGTAAAGGTTTCCCATCCATGTTAGCGTTTCAGCATTTCTTCCTCACTTAACCTTGGCTACAACTCTGTACAGAGTCCCTACCTTCAGTTTCCTTCAGTCACCCATTTGAATAAATCATCTGTTTCTTACCAGGACCTTGACTGACACAGAGAATATTCTTTCTATGCTATAGCTTCTATTTCTACACTAGACTCTTCTAAGGAATCTGCATATTTAGAAGCAAGCCCTGAAGGGATTGATATAAAGTGTGAGACTTGAATTTTTGCCTATATATAGGCAAAAAAAAAAAACCTATAGGTTTTTAAAAGATACCTGAGAAGCTTTATGTCTATTTTTTCCTCTGGATTCCTCATGATTTTCCTTCCTGGATATCTGTGCAAGAGACAAAGATTTTCTTCCCTTTCAATAAGCTTTACTTTCTTAGGAAGGCTCTACTTTACCAGGGTGGAGGCGTTCCACATTGTTTCTCATGTATCAGAGAGCATCATGACCTCTTAGGTAGCTGATCATCAAATATTTTTAATTATGCACCTTTAACATAATTTTCAAAATCAATGTTACCTCACCACATGTTTTTAACTTAGCATCTAAAATATTTTACCCAAAGTTTAAATATAGCTACAAGATATATTGGGGCTTCCTGGGTGGCGGTAGTGTTTAAAAAAAAAAAAAAAAAAAAACCACCTGCAATGGAGAAGACCTGGGTTTGATCCCTGGGATTGGAAGATCCCCTGGAGGAGGGCATAGCAACCCACTCCAGTGTTCTTACCCAGAGAACCCCATGGTTAGAAGAGCCTGGTGGCCACAGTCCGTAGAGTCACAAAGGATCAGACACGCCTGAAGCAAATTAGCACAGCAAAGCACAGCACACAAGGTATATTATTTCTATGCACAGATATTTTAATGTATTACTCTCACATCATTTAGTGTTATATGCCCAATGGTATCCAAATACCATAGGAATTTGATATCATTATAATCCAATTTAAATATTGATGAAAAAGCTCTTCATCAATAAACGAAAAATTTTATACCATTTTTCTTTTCTCTATACACTCAGATTTCCATTTACTTCCCGCACATAATTACATCTTAATGTAGTATATTTTTGTTCTTGAAAGTATTTTATTGATTCCTTTTCATTCTACACTGAAGAAAAAATTAATATATAAATTGACATTGAACTTTTCTCCTGTAACCTAAACTATGTGTTAAAAGAAATCCTCCGGGTTTGAGTTCCTAATTAATTGCAAATCAACAAAATGTATTAAAATTCTAGCATATAATCATTGACCATAAAAGTAAAAAGTTTAATTATGTACATATTTCTTAATGAAATGGATATGATTTATTTGTTCCCATTATGTTTGATATCTATATATGATTATTACTAGTTGCTAGAAGGAGAAACAATTTAACTTCAAATCTGTCTCCTCTGACTTTTTTTTTTAGATGTAAATGCTGAAGAAACATGTTCACGTAAATAGTTAATGAGAATAAGAGCTGTGTTATGAGTGTCACTTCATTTGTTTGGTTCCTAAGTGTCAGGGACTCAGGTAAACTGGGAGAGAAAAAATGGAGGAGAAAGCATGCGCTTTCTTCCTCTCGTGGACTGGGGCCTGGGTAGACCAGACAGATCAGCATAGATTTGGGATTGCCATATTGCTGAAGAAGCTCTGAGGAGGACTCCGACAGCTTATGGAAGAGGAAGAAGGGAGAGGATGAAGGGGAAGAAGGGGGAGAGCCTGAAGAGGAAAAGTACCTGACACTGAGTCAGACTGCGGAAATGACTTTAAAATTCCCCCTTCTCAGGCCCCAGGAGACCCCAGCAGAGGAGCCTTGAGGACACTCCTGCCCAAAGGCTCAAATAAAGCCACCCGAGGCTAGCAATGCAAATATGAAGAGCCTGACCAGTCGTGGAGCCTGAGGCTTTGACTGCAATCCCCTCAGAGTTCCCAATGCCATAATTCATGGGCTGCACACCAAGTCTGGTGTTGTTGGGAGGGAAACTTTCCCAGTGAGGACTGCGAGGCAGAAGCTTTTGTAATTGTCTGTGATCTGGGCTGAGAAATCACATAGGCTTTTTAACCAGAAGCTAGACTCTACTAAGTTACACGCTAAATATCACAGACTGAGCTACCATCAAAGGTTATGTTTAGTGATATCTCAGCTCACAGTTGGATCAAGTCAAGTTTCAATTATGATAAAAGCAAATTTTCCAGTTGAAATACACAAAACCTTTAGCACCTATTTTGCATAACTATTTGACACTTAGTTTTTACAGTCACTCACAAACATTTTGAATTGTCTATCTGTTAGCAGCCTTATGACCTTATCCAAAAAAAGTAGATTATACTAAGATTCAGGGTGAGAAGGAGTTATGCCCTTATTTGGTAAAATAGAGAGAGGTGATTGTGAAAAGGTAAGTAAGAAAGAAAAGCCAAATCTCAGTCAAACCAGGTACTTTCACCATCAAACAAATACATGTATACATAGTTTGGGGATATGAAAATTGAATCCCTTGAACATTTATGCCCTTTAACCATTCTAAGCTCTTAAAGTAACCCCCTCCACAGGGGTGCACATATCAGTTTGAGGATTGGGATGATCATCTCATAAGTAGTAGGTAGAAGGACTACGGCACAAAGTCTGGCAAGCTGTCTTGAGAAACTCAATTATTTATTATACTCTACTGTCTGAGGTACAGGCTTCCAGATCTGCTCTGATGATTTGTTTCAGAAGTAAAGAATTTAAAAAGTGTGTTACTTCTCACACTTGGTTTCTTGAGAAGTTATTGGAGACTATCTCACTAAATATGGATATAACTCAGAATAATAATGTTCACAGCGGCCACTGTGCAGCAGATGAAGGGAACCACAAATCCAGTTTAGACCAAAAGAAGAAAGACAATTGTAAAGTTCTCTGGGGAAGCCATCTGGGGTCTCTCTGTGACCCCACGGACTGTAGCCCACCAGGTTCCTCTGTCCATGGAATTCTTCAGGCAAGAATATTGGAGTGGGTCGCCATTCCCTTCTCCAGGGGACCTTCCAGACCCAGGGAATGAACCTGTTTCTCCCGGATTGCAGGTAGATTCTTTACTGTCTGAGCCACCAGGGAAGCCAGAAAAATACCCAAATATATAAAAATAACATTGCATAATCAACAAATGCAAATGATTAAGCAGCAAAGAAATAGTTAAAACTCTGTTTCATTTGTGGAGAAGGAAATGGCAGCCTACTCCAGTGTTCTTGCCGGGAGAATCCCAGGGATGGAGGAGCCTGGTGGGCTGCCATCCATGGGGTCGCACAGAGTCAGACACAACTGAAGCTACTTAGCAGCAGCAGCAGCAGCTGTTTCATTTGAAAATATTTTATACATTTGACTGGTTCAGCTTCTGGCAAGAACTTAGAGCAGTGATAAGTCAGTGACAGTATAGATTGTTTAAAGTAATTTGGCAGTACCTAATAAAATTGAAAATATATACATATGCTTATGACCCAACAATTATTCACTTATATATATAATCCCTTAGACAATCTTTCCTGAAACGCAGAAATATACATGTATAAAAGCGTCTAATGGAGAATTCTTTATAAGAGGAGAAGACCCCAAAATCTTAAACATTCATCAGCTTCAGGATAGATAAATAATTTGTGATAAGTTAATGCAGTAAAGTACTACTACACAGCTATGGAAATGAATAATCTAAAAGTAGAAGTATTAATAGATTCATGGATAATCTTAAAACATAACAGGAATGAAAAAACAAATTAGTGAATGGCATGCTGGTATGGTATTATTTAAATAAAGTTATAGTACATAAAAGTATGCTATATGATTTTTAGTGGTATATACACAGATAGTGATATATTTATTTAAGAAATTTAAGGAGATTATAAACCATAAACTGAAAATGGTAATTAGCTCAGACTGATGTCAGATGGGAACAAGCATGTTGAGAGCAAGCAAATGAGATTCAGAAATACCCAGCACTGCTGGTGTGAGTGTGCATGTGTGTGCTCAGTTGCTCAGTTGGGTCTGACTCTTTGTGACGCCATGGGCTATAGCCAGCCAAGCTCCTCTGTTCTTGAGATTTCCCAGGCAAAAATACTGGAGTGGGTTGCCATTTCCTTCTTCGGGGGATCTTCCCAGCCCAGGGATTGAATCTACATCTCTTGCATTTCCTGTGTTGGCGGGTAGATTCTTTACCACTACACCACCTGGTAAGTCTCCTTTATTTCTTAAGCTGACTTGGGGAACTTTGTTATTCTTTGTATCATGATTCATACAATTTTAAATAATGCTTCCAGAGGATTGTCATTTTGGAGGAGTAGACCCCAGAAGTCATACGGTATTGTTGGGACAGGAAAATGTGATGAAATGTTGAAAACAACAGAGCAACAAATGAAGCAGAATTAGAAAGTCATTATTCAAGTACGGAATACAACTACCATCAAGAAGAGGAAGTGAAGGATTTTAAGAAATTGTTATATTTTCCTTCCAGTTGTTAAATTTTGTTCACTCAATTACTATCTGAGCAAAATGTCCAAAATGTGAATGGTTACCTTTTTCATAAGTGACTCATAAAGCTATTTGCAAATGCCAGCTAGAGGACAACATGTTACAGAGAACTAGTCAATCGAACAAATTTCTTTTTCTTGTTAGCCAAAAAAAGTGAAAAAAAAATTATAGATAATTTTCCAATCATTCCCATGATATGAGATATTGTGGTACACAGAAATTACTAGACACTAGCTTTTAAATATCATTTAGTTGTATATATAATATACGGTGATATCATAAATCTTAAAGTAAGGCCTACATGTGATAGGACGTAAAGGGGAAAAAAGCAGGTAGACAAAAGAGTAGGTCACTAATGCCCTATTTTAAGAGTGAACAATCAGGAGTTGTTTTTTATAGTAGAGAGTATAAATCTTTTAAAATATGTCATTTGATATTGATACAGTGACCTGTCAAGGAAGTTAGATAAGACATATAACTAGGAGTGACATTTATATACTGTGTCAACTTTCACATTTAATTCCCTGAAGAAGGAAATGGAAACCCACTTCAGTATTCTTCCTGGGAAATCCCATGGATAGAGAAGCCTGGTTGGCTACAGTCCATGGAGCCACAAAGAATAGGACATGACCAAGTGACTGAGCATCACGTTAAATTAGATCATTTAGAAGACGCCCATCCACCAGCTGCAGTCCTGAAGCAGAGCTCTTGACAGCCGCCCCTCTCCTAGGAGACATGGAGAGGCAGCAGGGGGCACTCCTGGGCCCTTGGATGCACTGTTGGACTAACTATCAGGCCTATTTCAATATTCAACGGCTCTTCAGGCTGTACTGGTGTACACCAGCTGAACAAAAACCCTGGGCATAACTGTTTTTGAAGATTGGCGGGAAGAAGATGTGAGCCACATTTACCATAACTGAGGAAAAATGCCCTTTCAGCATAGCAGAGAGCCAAATACCCATTTCTAAAATCAATAAAATAAATAGCAATTCAAGAATATTATTAGAAACTTTTGATTATCTAGCTAATCTAAAATTAGAGATACTCAATACCATTATTTATCAACCTTTTTATCTTTTTTCCCAGGCTAGTAACTATAGACTTAGACCCTATAGTTCTACCACATTTTCTATCATTATTCCTCAAACGTATTGCCTTGTCTCCAATGACCTTCATTTTCTCTGCTTCCCAGCCATACGCTCCCAAGTTTACCAGTTCCTAATATCTAATTCCAAGATATTAAATTCCACTCACTTCTCCTCTTCCAGTTCATCTTTTCAGGTAGCTCCATCATTCTTTCCAAATATGCTTAAACCACTGTTCTATTAACTATCTACCAATAATCTGTCTTCTTTTATGCCCAGCTTAAATTTCATAATCTAGAAAAAGAAATGATCCTTTGCAAAAATATTTAACTTCCATTTCACTCACCTTCTTCCCAGTTCAACTAAAAGAACTTCAATATTCATCATAAGGACTCAATAGTGTATACCCCTAAGGAAGGTGGATAAATGAAAATCAGTTGCACAACCAGTTAGGTTGACTCACAACAAAGTTTAGATTAAATTTATGATTTGTTGTTTAGTCACTCAGTCACGATCGATTCTGCAACCCCATGGACTGCAGCATGCCAGGCCTCCCTATCCTTCATTCTCTCCAGGAGTTAGCTCAAACTCATGTTCACTGAGTCCGTGATGCCATCCAACCATCTCATCCTCTTTTGCACCTTCTCCTCTTGCCCTCAGTCTTTCCCAGCATCAGGGTCTTTTCCAGTGAGTCAGTTCTTCACATCAGGTGGTCAAAGTATTCAGCTTTGCATCAGTCCTTCCAATGAATATTCAGGGTTGATTTCATTTAGGGTTGACTGTTTTCATCTCTTTACTCTCCAAGGGAGGCTCAAGAGTCTTTTCCAGCAGCACAATTCAAAAGCATCAATTCTTCCACGCTGAGCCTTCTTTATGGTCCAATTTTCACATCCATCAAATGTCAGATGTTCTTTCAGCATCTCTGATAATACAAAAACATTTTTGTGGAAAGTTGATATTCTATTATAAAAAAAAAATAATTTTATATATTATCATTTAGCCAAAAACATCTTGGTACTCCTCAACCATCCCATCTTCCTGATCACTTTGAGATGACCTTGATTCCAAATCTTTGGTAATACAGAAGTTATTGGTTTGGAATTCCCTAACTCCTACTTAATTTCTAGCTTACTTGCAAGTGCCTCACTTTTGTTTATTCTCCCTCATTTTGCAATCCCAGTTCACTCCTCTTTCTCATCCCACTTCATTCACTCTAGATCCTGTCTCCTTTAACAATCTAAGACATTGAGAAATTTCTGACTTAGGTCACTCATTATATAATCTGGTGTCCTAAATCATCAGTCTCTCTCTCTCTAGTACAATGTTCATATCGGCATACTAACTTGTCTTCTCATTTTCTTAAAAATACATTTATTCCCCCCCACAGATCTTTCCAGATACTACCCCTTTTCCATGCTTACCTATATAGATACACTTTTAGAAAGAACTAACTACACTCACACTCCACTTTCTCACTTTCAGTTCACTTTTCAGTGCTCTACAATTTACTTTTTTAAAATTTTTATTTGTATTTTTTTAGTTTATTTATTTTAATTGGAGGCTAATTACTTTACAATATTGTGGTGGTTTTTGACATACCTTCACATGAATCAACCATGTGTTCCTGGGGAACACAAGGGGAATACAATTTACTTTCTTTCCTCATTAGTACACTGAAATGCCTTTTGTCAAATCACTAGAAACTTTACTTTTCCCAAGTTCAGTGATCACATTTGGTTCTGATTTTACTCCCCTGCAGTCTTTAGCACAGGTGAGTGTTTCTGTCTTCTGAAAACCTTCTCTTAGCTTCAAGAACATCAATTTTATCTAGGTTTTTCTAATAATCTTTCCAATAATCTTCCTGACAATTTCCCGTTGGAGTCTCCAGCACTTATTCTTTCATCCTTTTCTCTTTTCTGCTTACATTCTATTTCTATGGCTTCTAATGACTCAAATTCCTTGTTGACTCTCTTTACTGCCCGTACTTAAGCCCAACTTTCTTGTTTTATTTACAATTTCAAAAATAACACATCCACAGAGCACATGATTATTTATTCTTATGAAATCTGTATGTGTTTCTTATCTCAGTAAATGATGCAACCATTCATACAGCTCCCCAAGCAGAAGATAAAAATTCTGGGGGATTGCTTTATTCACCCCTCTTTGCCATCCCCCACTGCCTAAAACACCAGCCCAAGTCTCCTGTGTCTCCTGCATCGTCAGGTGGATTCTGTACCACTGAGCCACATGGGGAAACCGAAAGTACTGACAAATATTGCTAATACCACCACCAGAATGATCTAGTGTTAGCCTCTTTGTCTTCCTATCCAGTGCTAATGTTCTCATCCGGGCCATAGCTGGGCTGCTCCGTGGCCAGTCTCTGGCCAGTGGTCTCCTGTCCTCAACACTCAACTGCCAATAACCTTTAAAACACAAAGTAGCAGGGGTCACTTTTTCTAAAAGCCCTAAATGAAAACATATCATACCTCTTTTTTTTTTTATTTTTCATTGACTTCTGGTTGAATTATGAATATAATCTAAAATCCTGTGCATGGCCTAGAAACCCTAGCCTTTAGGAACATTTTCAACACATTTTAAACAACTCTGATTCTGATATTCTGTACTCCAATCATACTGGATGCTATAGATCTTTTAATTAGCCAAGTCCTTCCTATGCCAGACACAAACCACTTGCATTTTGTGTGTTCATTACACACTTGTCTCTTCTATAAACTTCATGTCTCATCTTAAATGATCTACTCAAAAAGACGTATATTGCCTTCCCCCCATCTAATTAGCTGCCCCCTCATTTATTTTTGTCCAACACTAAATTCTTTTCAACATTTTCAGAGAAAAGTTTTGTCACATTAAAGTTCTTTATTGTTTGCATGCTTATTTTTCTGTCTTTTTCATTTTATAGGAAATTCCAAAATAGGAGGAATTATGGCTTTTTCTCAGTGTCAAGTATCTACTATAATTCATTTATTATATGGATGAATGAATTATAGACTATTACAGGTTTGAAAAACATATGTTTATAAACAACCAACTTCATTGTAAGTGCCTTACATGATATTATATGCTTTTTCGTACTTCTACAAAACTTCTATTGTAGTTGTGTTTATACTGCAACTAAATCTTTGCTGAATATTTTAAATTTACATTCATACATACAGTTAATAACCCATACCATTTTATAACAATTTTTTTTTATTTATTTCTCTTTATCTTGTACTTTCTGCCATTGAATAAACACTCATGTTCAGTGGCTGGGCTAAAATGAATGACATAGAACTAATAAATATAACAAGCTGGCTAATTTAATCCCCCTTTTGTTATTGTCAGTTTGGAAGCAAACGTAAATTCCAATTTCATTGAATTTTTGTAAGAAAAATAAATTAGTAACAGTCCCTTTAGCAAAATAAAGAAACCCACATGGTTTTTATTTTTACATTGCCTTTCATCATAATTTTAAACCACCCACAACAATTCAGTCAAACAATCTGTGTGCTTTTTCCTCTGGGGAACTTGATAAATTTGCAATTGAGATAAGCAATCAATGCTCACCTCTGCTAAACTGTACATAAATATTATTTCAAAAGGAAATTCCTTGGAGGAACTCCTTTATGGAATGTAACTTCATTAGTAAGTAACAGATTGCTCTATTGTAGATTTTCTCCCATCAAGGTAATTTGGAAACTGTTAATTGTCTTACATTTCTTTTATACGGTAAAATGAATGATACCCCTGTGTGAGACGCGACCTGATTATAATTATGCTTTCCATGAGTTAATGGTATTGACTCCATCAACTTTCATGTTCACATTAATCTATTTATTATAGAATATTTACAAAATTGAGTTGGAATGGAATTCATCCTTATCTCAACAGTGTTTCTTGAGCTGTCATTGGTCCCGTACAAACAAAAAGGAAATTTAGTTTTAAAGGAAAAGTCTAAGTATCCTTTCAATTTTTCAAATGCTCAGACAAATGATTTTCAAAATGTCTACGAGTATAAATAGAGATTTTATTCTTTTAGCCTCGATAAAGGAATTATAAGTTCTAGTTCTTGATTCTCATTAGAATATTTGATTTTCCCTGTAGTGAAAGCTTTTCACTGTTTTTTTAACTTACTTGCTTTGTTCATAGAGTTTAAGAACTCTGATATTTTTCTCCTGCAAATACATTTTCAAATAAAATATGTTATATTTTCACTAAAGTATCTCAGTATATAAAGCTTTTCATGTAAAAAAGACTTCAGAAGACTATAACTTGACTAACTTTTATAGATAATGAATCTAAGGTATGGAAAACAAGTAATTTGGTATAATCCACACAACTAAGATCACTGGATCATAATCCTGAAATACCATCGGGGGAAGATCTTGTCTCATTTCTTATCTAAAACTCATCTTATAACATGATAAATAACCATAGGAAAAGTGACACAAATTTTTTAAATAAAAATTTTATTTCTACAATTTCAAGTTAACATTGACAAGTTGATACTGAATTTTCCAAGACCAATTTATTCATTGTAATATATTTGCCACAGATGAATAATGAGCATTAGAAATTATTAAATTATATCTCTACTGTTCTTTTGATTTTCTGTAAAATTAGTTTTCAATTATTGTGCAACAAATTAGCAAAATTTTAGTGGCTTAAAACATCATACATTTATGATCTCACCATTTCTGTGGGAAAGGAATCTGATACTTATTTTGCAGAGCCCTTTGTTTATAGTATCCCCTGTCTGAAAGCAAGGTATCAGTGGATGTGATCTCACCCGTCATTCAAGGAATTTTTCTAAGCTTCCTGACTGCTATTTTAATTCCAGCACTATACTGAGATTGGACTGAGATTTCTGTCTTCTTACTAGCTCACCTAGAGGAAATAGAGGAAAACAATAGAATGGGAAAGACTAGAGATCTCTTCAAGAAAATTAGAGATACCAAGGGAACATTTCATGGAAAGATGGGCTCAATAAAGGACAGAAATGGTATGGACCTAACAGAAGCAGAAGATATTAAGAAGAGGTGGCAAGAATACACAGAAGAACTATTAAAAAAAAAATCTTCATGACCCAGATAATTAGAATGGTGTGATCACTCACCTAGAGCCAGACATCCTGGAATGCGAAGTCAAGTGGGCCTTAGGAAGCATCACTACAAACAAAGCTAGTGGAGGAGATGGAATTCCAGTTGGGCTATTTCAAATCCTAAAAGATGATGCTGTGAAAGTGCTGCACTCAATATGCCAGCAAATTTGAAAAACTCAACACTGGCCACAGGACTGGAAAAGGTCAGCTTTCATTTCAATCCCAAAGAAAGACAATACCAAAGAATGCTCAAACTACCACACAATTTCTCTCATCTCATGCATTAGCAAATGCTCAAAATTCTCCAGCCAGGCTTCAACAGTACATGAACCATGAACTTTCAGATGTTCAAGCTGGATTTAGAAAAGGCAGAGGAAGCAGAAATCAAATTGTCAACAGCTTCCCTGGTGGCTCAGAGGTTAAAACGTCTGCCTCCAATGCAGGAGACCTGGGTTCAATCTCTGGGTTGGGAAGATCCCCTGGAGAAGGAAATAACAACCCACTCCAGTATTCTTGCCTGAAGAATCCCATGGACAGAGGAGACTGGTAGGCTACAGTCCACGGGGTTGCAAAGAGTTGAACATGACTGAGTGACTTCATTTCACTATTGGATCATCAAAAAAGCAAGAGAGTTCCAGAAAAACATCTGTTTCTGCTTTATTGACTATGTGGATCACAACAAACTGTGGAAAATTCTTCAAGAGATGGGAATACTAGACCACCCGACCTGCCTCCTGAGAAATATGTATGCAGCTCAAGAAGTAACAGTAAGAACTGGACATGGAACAGCAGACTGGTTCCAAATCAGGAAAGGAGTACGTCAAGGCTGTATATTGTCACCCTGCTTATTTAACTTATATACAGAGTACATCATGAGAAACGCTGGCTGGATGAAGCACAAGCTGGAATCAAGATTGCTGGGAGAAATATCAATAACCTCAAATATGCAGATGACACCACATTTATGGCAGAAAACGAAGAACTAAAGAGCCTCCTGATGAAAGTCAGAGGACAGTGAAAAGTGGGCTTAAAATGAAACATTCATAAAACTAAGGTCATGCATTCTGGTCCCATCACTACATTGCAAATAGATGGGGAAACAATGGAAACAGTGACAGATTTTGTTTTTTTGGAGGGGGGCAGCTCCAAAATCACTGCAGTTTGTGACTACAGCCATGAAATTAAAATACACTTACTCTTTGGAAGAAAAGTTATGACCAACCTAGACAGCATATTAAGAAACAGAGACATTACTTTGCCAACAAAGGTCCGTCTAGTCAAAGGTTGGGTTTTTCCAGTGGTCATGTATGGATGTGATAGTTGGACTATAACTAAAGCTAAGCATGGCAGGATCGATGTTTTTGAACTGTGGTGTTGGAGAAGACTCTTGAGAGTCCCTTGGACTGCAAGGAGACACAACCAGTTAATCCTAAAGAAAATCAGTCCTGAACATTCATTGGAAGGACTGATTCTGAAGCTGAAACTCCAACACTTTGGCCACCTGATATGAAGAGCTGACTCATTGGAAAAGACCCTGATGCTGGGAATGACTGAAGGTGGGAGAAGAAGGGGACAACAGAGGATGAGATGGTTGGATGCCATCACTGACTCAATGGACACGAGTTTGAGTAAGCTCTGGGAGTTGGTGATGGACAGGGAGGCCTGGTGTGCTGCAGTCCATGGGGTTGCAAAGAGTCGGACATGACTGAATGACTGAACTGAACTGAACTAGCTCACCAAGGGCAATTCTCAGCTGTTAGCAGCCACCCATCCCTTCTTGACATGTAGTTCTTTGCACCACTTTTAGTTTGTTCATTTAAAACCAGTAGGTGAATTTATACTGTTGCTTCTTACCTCTTTTAATGTCCTCAACAGTCAGGATCAACCCAAACCAGGATAATCTCCCTTTTGATTATTGAACTAATTGGAAGCCTTAATATTTTCAAAAATCATTTTTTCATAAACATAAGCATAAAGCATCATAGGAGATATATCCCATTATATTCACATGTTCTGTAACTCTGAAAGGGTGGACATTACTCAAAGTGGTACAATACATGGTAGAAATTTGAATTCTACATACCAAACTGGCCAAATGATACTCTGTTAACATTTAGTGATTCAGTGAAAGGCATTAATAAAAAAATATAAATAAAATGAATGGCCCTATGATGAAAAGTTTAAATATAGGGAATCACCATCTGTGGTAAAGGATCTGCCTGTCATGCAGGAGACTTGCAGAAGATACAAGTTTGATTCCTGGGTTGGAAAGATGCCCTGGAGGAGGAAATGACAACCCACTCCAGTATTCTCACCTGGAAAATCCCATGGACAGAGAAGCCTGGTAGGCTACAGCCCATGGGATCACAAAGAATCAGACAAGACTGAGAGACTAAACAACAAGAACAGTAATTGTTTTACAATATTTATCTCTCCAAGATTTAAGAATTGGATAATTATTGGCAAAAAGTCATAAGTTTTCAGGCATACCCTGATTAAAGTGTGATGAGCTAATATGAAATAAACATGGTGAAAGTAGTTAATAAAACTGTACCATATAACTGAAATTTGCTATGAGAGTAGAACTTAAACCCTCTCACCAAAGAAAATAAAAACAAAGGGATAAATATATTAGATGATAGATGTGTTGATTAAGTAGATGAAGGGGAGACTATTTTCACAATGTGTATGTACATCAAATTATACAACTTACAAATATTCTATGTCAACTATACCTCAATAAACTGAAATTTAATAAAGAAAACCACATGTCTTTTCATCTCATTTTTTATTTTTTTTCCTTCTAAAATCTTAATTAACCACAAGTTTCCCTCAGTCATAAGTGAAATATGTTGATCAAATTCAGGCAGCCCCAAGGAAAAAGCTCTCTTAAATGAATATAATATATAATATGTATTTGGGGACTAAAAGCTTTATTTCATTGTTATTGAAAACAAAGAGAAAAAGAAAAATGACCTTTATTCAACTACCGGGTGATTCTATACCAATCATTTTAATGTCTGCCTGTAGTATTCTGCAAAGTGAATAAGCAAAGCATCTTATAGAATACTTACAGAAATCAGCAAAGCAAGGCTTTTCAATCATGATTGGCCATGTGACAAGTATGTAGTACACTGCTTTCTCCTTGAAAACTTGTCACAGTTAAGAGCAAGGCATTCTTGTTTATGGAACTTGTATGCATGCTCTGAAACTCATATTTAACTGTCAAATACTCTGAGTCAAAGCAGAATGTAGATTTTTAATTTACAAGTCAGTCTATTTTAATCTTGATTTTAAAAGGACACAAGAGCTATCATGTTTTCTTTAAAAAGTAGAACTCAGAGGTTTTGTCTCTCTTAAGATTCTCAAAGTTGTCAAGAATCTAGGCAGCTGTTTAGATTATATCAGTGGAAAAGCTGACTAAACAAAAACCTTTCCATTTTGGTGACTCTTTTTAGAATAAAATATGCTTTTATATTTAAAAGTCTTTTTTCTTGAATGGTATATATACCTGTATACTTGCTAGTTTCAAAGCTAATAATTTAAGGCAATAATGAAGAGGGAGGAAAAGTTGTATTTTCTAGCATATTTACCAATTGAATTTTTTGTAATTATGTAAAAGATAACCATTATTTCAGAATATTTCTATAGTATAGCTTATTTTTAAAATATATTACTCTATGTGAAATAAGCTAGACAGAATAATAAGCACTGAGTGATTTCACTTATATGTATGATCTAAAAACATCAAATTCACAGAACATATTAGAGTGGTGGTCGCCAGGGATTGAGCTCCGGGAGCTGGTGATAGACAGGGAAGCCTGGCATGCTGCAATCCATGGGGTCTCAAAGAGTCAGTCACGACTGAGCAACTGAACTGCACTGAACCGCCAGCGGCTGAGGGTTGCAGGAAATGCGGAGATGTTGGTTAGAGAATAAACATGCTCAGTTACAAGATTAATAAGTTCTAGAGGCCTAATGTACAGCATAGTGTTAATAGTTAAAAATGCTGTATTTTATGCTTGAAATTTACTGAGTATAAATCTTAAATGTTCTCATTACCATAAAAATTGTAACTAGTGAGATAATAGAGGTGCTAATTAATTTGATTACGGTAAGCATTTCACTATGTATACTTGAATCATCATTATATCAATGTACATCTTTTTAAATCCACACTTTAAAAACAAAGTACATACAAATTTTAATTGTCAATCATATGTCTATATTTTAAATAACCTAATAATCCTTGTGAACATCAAAAATCTTTTGCAAATAATTAGGTTTGTACTGTCTATAGGACACACTAAAGGTTCATTTCTGATTTTCTGTTTCTGGTAATAGCAGCTCAAAGTATATGGGCTACAACTCTCTCTGAGAAAAGGAATAATATAGGAACAAAATATATTACTAAAATTTTTGTAACAGTAACAAGAATGAACAAGAGAGTAAAGAAGTATCACAAGGACTTGAGATTCAGAGAAATAAATGAATTCTGAATCTACTTTTGCCCTAAGGACATATGTAGATTTCAAGAAATTTGAACTTTCCACCGAATGAGGCTGAGTGAATTCAAAGTACAGGACAACTGAAAGCAGCGAGTCCAAAATAATTACCTGCGCTACAACTTGCTGGCATTGCAAAGAAAAGCAGCCAAGGCTGAGAAATGGAGAACTACTTTCTCATAGAATTTTTCCTTGGACAATCTAGAAAATTTTATGATTTGAAATTGGTTTAAGCTGGTTGTTAATCAGTATTCTTTGCAGATTCTTGGCTGAAAACAAGTGTCTATCTACTCTGAGGGAAAAGAAATTTTAACCCAAGCTTCATATTTTTGCTGTCAGTTCAGTTTAGTTCAGTTGCTCAGTCGTGTCTGACTCTTTGCGACCCCGTGGACCCCAGCACGCCAGGCCTCCCTGTCCATCACCAACTCCCTGAGTTTACCCAAACTCATGTCCACTGAGTCGGTGATGCCATCCAACCATCCCATCCTCTGTCGTCCCCTTCTCCTCCTGCCTTTAATACTTCCCAGCACCAGGGTCTTTTCAAATGAGTCAGCTCTTCACATCAGGTGGCCAGCTGGAGTTGGAGTTTCATCCGTTTCCTGATGAAACACATCAAAGTTTCAGCTTTACTAACAGTCCTTCCAGTGAACACTCAGGACTGATCTCCCTGAGGATGGACTGGTTGGATCTCCTGGCAGTGCAAGGGAATCTCAAGAGTCTTCTCCAACACCACAGTTCAAAAGCATCAATTGTTTGGCGCTCAGCCTTCTTTATAGATCAATTTTCACATCCATACATGACCACTGGAAAAAACATAGCCTTGACGAGACAGACCTTTGTTGGCAAAGTAATGTCTCTGTTTTTTAATATGCTGTCTAGTTTGGTCATAATTTTCCTTCCAAGGAGTAAGCGTCTTTTAATTTCATGGCTGCAATCACCATCTGCAGTGATTTTGGAGCCCCAAAAAATAAAGTCTGACACTGTTTCCACTGTTTCCCCTTCTATTTCCCATGAAGTAACGGGATCAGATGCCACGATCTTAGTTTTCTGAATGCTGAGCTTTAAGCCAAATTTTTCACTCTCCTCTTTTACTTTCATCACGAGACTCTTCAGTTCTTCTTTGCTTTCTGCAATAAGCGCGGTGTCATCTGCATATCTGAGATTATTGATATTTCTCCCAGCAATCTTGATTCCAGCTTGTGCTTCATACAGCCCAGCATTTCTCATGATGTACTCTGCATATGAGTTAAATAAGCAGGGTGACAATATACAGCCTTGATGATCTCCTTTTCCTATTTGGAACCAGTCTGTTTTCCATGACCAGTTCTAATCATTGCTTCCCGACCTGCATACAGATTTCTCAAGAGGCAGATTAGGTGTTCTGGTATTCCCATCTCTTTCAGAATTTTCCACAGTTTATTGTGATCCACACAGTCAACGGCTTTGGAAGAGTCAATAAAGCAGAAATAGATGTTTTTCCCCTTGCTTTTTCAATGATCCAGTGGATATTGGCAATTTGATCTCTGGTTTCTCTGCCTCTTCTAAATCCAGTTTGAACATCTGGATGTTCACAGTTCACATATTGCTGATGTCTGGCTTGGAGAATGTTGAGCATTACTTTACTAGCGTGTGAGATGAGTGCAATTGTATGGTAGTTTGAACATTCTTTGGCATTGCCTTTCTTAGGGATTGGGATGAAAAGTGACCTTTTCCAGTCCTGTGGCCGCTGCTGAGTTTTCCAAATTTTGCTGTGGATAAATAATATTTCAAGAGTATGGTTCATCACATAATCAGTGATGTGCTGTGATTAGTCACTCAGTCGTGTCTGACTCTTTGCAGCCCCATGGACTGTAGCCTATCAGGCTCCTCTGTCCATGGGGATTCTCTGAGCAAGAATATTGAAGTGGATTGTCATGCCCTCCTCCAGGGGATCTTCCCAAGCCAGGGATAGAACCTAGGTCTCCCACATTTCAGGCAGAGTCTTTACCATCTGAGCCACCAGGGAAGCCTAATCAGTGATAATCAGACACAAAAGGGGAAAAAATAATAGGACATCATGAGAAAACCCAGGGAGAAATTTAAAAAACAAACAAGCAACAACAACAACAAAAAGAAAAGAAAACCAGAAACGAATCATCCAAATTTCAGGTGTTAGAAAAACAAACACAGACCATAAATTAACTATACATAAATAAATTTAAAACAGCAATAAACTCAACAAGGAACAGCATAGAATTATACACATAAAAGTTTGTTAAGAAGGTAGATCTCATTTTATGTGTTTTTACCATAATTTAAAAGAAAATTTTAAAATTCTATGAATAATGTATGTAGTAGGTTCTAAAATTTAGAGAAAAATAAGTGAAATTCTCAAAAATAATTATTACATATCCTTTAGATGATAAAAATTTTAAACATAAGTTAACCCATAAGCATTAACCAAATTAAATAAGTATTGAAATATCTTCCATAAGTGTTAGTCAAGGTCATATAACTTCAACACCAATCCCAATAAAATCCATGAAAGACATTGGATTAGTTTCATATTGTTGTTCAGTCACTAATTTGTGTCTGACTGTTTGTGACCCCATGAACTGCAGCATGCCAGGCTTCACACAGCACTGTAACAAACTGACATAAACAATGTGGCTTAAAACAACACACATATTACAATATTATAGATCAAGAATCCTACATGGATTTCACTAGAGTAGCATCAAGATGCTGGAGAAGGAAACGGCCACCCACTCCAGTATTCTTGCCTGGAGAATCCCAGGGATGGGGGAGCCTGGTGGGCTGCCATCTATGGGATCACACAGAGCCAGACACGACTGAAGTGACTTAGCAGCAGCAGCAGCAGCATCAAGATGATGGCAGGACAATATTCCTAGGGGAGAATCTGTGCTTTCCTTCCTGGTTTCTAGAGGTTTCTTTCATTCCCTGACTTGTGACTTTTTTCTTCCTCTTCAATGTCAGCAATGTAGCATCTCTCTTATTCTGATTCTGTCTTCATATGTTTTTCTCTCACCACAGCATGGAAGGATTTTCCTCATTTGGATTCATGTGATTAGGTTGGGTGATAACCTCAATTGTATCTGCAAAATTCAGTTTGTCTTGCAAAAATATATATATATTCACGGATTCAGAAGATTCAGAAACAGGCATTTTGGGGAGCATAGTGTTCTACCTACCAAAGAAATTTTTTGCAGTGTTTCATAAAATCTTCCAAAGACTAGGCAAAAGGGATTCACCTTTCAACTTTTTTCATGAGGTAACCTGAACTTGATACCCAAATTCAGCAGGGGACTATGAGAGATGAGACTTACAAGAATATCTCACCCATAAAAAGCATGCAAATGGGGATTCCCTGGTGTCTCAGCGGTAAAGAATCTGCCTGCCAGTGCAGGAGACATGGGTTCGATGCCTGATCTAGGAAGATCTCACATGCCCTAGAACTAAACCTGCACACCACAACTATTCAGCCAGTGCTCTAGAGCTTGTGTTCTGAAACAAGAGAAGCCGCCACAAAGAGAGGCCCACACACCACTGCTAGAGCTAGCCCTGACGCACTGCAGTTTAGAGAAAAGCCCATGAGGCAACGAAGACCCAGTACAGCCAAAATAAATAAATTAGTTAAATTAAATAATTTAAAAGAACATGCAAATATCCTAAGCAAAATATTTAGCAAAATAATTCCAACATGAACAATTTGGATCCACTGAAAGCTTCAAGATGTGTCTTAGATTAGAAAGCAAGCAATTTTAATTTATTATATCAACAGATTGACAGAGACTTTAAAAATCATATGGTTGTTTAATAAATTGAAAGAAATGTTTGACACAATCATTAAACAAAAGAGCTTTTAGAAAACTAGAAATGGGAGAGAATTCCCTTCATCTTTTAAAGGGTATCTATAAAAATTAACTCACAGCATACATCATATACAGACGAATCCTTACAATATGACAACGTGTATTGAAAGGTCATTAATAATCAGGATTAAATACTATTGTTTAAGGATGACTATCTAGTTAGCAAAGGAGATTTTTGCATTATAAGCAATTTTTTTAAAGTGATAATTTCCATAAAAGAAAGATAGTTGTCAAATGGAGCAGGTCCACTGAGAGGAATCAAGAGTCAGTATGCTGACAACTTCTGGAGTGGGCATAGCCTATTTGTTGATCTGGTTACATGGGATTTTGCCTTATAATTACTTGTTAAGTTGAACATTTATATTTTATACGTGAGTTATATTTCACAATAAAAAGTTTAGAAAATGAAGTACATCTTAACATATATTTTACATAAGTAATCCATGTTTGCTATAGAAACATAATAAAGCATTCAAAAAGACAAAGAGCAGTTTTTCCTTTCTGGAGTATCAATAGCAATTGGTGTATTTCCTTCCAGGTATCGCCTGTGTATATAACCATACAGATGCATATGAATTCCATGAAATGTACTCTGAATTAAGAGTACACAATGAACGAATGCTTAGCACACTAATTAACAGAACTTCATGGAAATAACCCTCTGATATATTATCAGTGTAATTGCCATGCCATACACTACATCATATTTATGTAATTTCATGCATATTGTCAAATTTCACACAAGAAAGTTTGTATTATGTCCCAATCACATATTCACCCTTGTGAATGCTTGTCATTATTATTTTTGCAAATTTGCATGCATGAGAAGTAAAAATGACTATTAGTTTTAATTAGTATTTCTTTAATTTGTCACTAGTAGGAATAAAGATTATGTTCATGTATTTACTTATTTGTATTCATCTTTTTATGAAGTACTTGCTGATTTCCCTTTCCCTCTTTTTTATTTATTTATTTTTCTTTAGAATGTGCGGTATGAGAAACTCCATGATGCTATAATGGTCTCTAAAAGCGAAGTGAAGTGAAGTCACTCAGCCATGTCCGACTCTTTGTGACTCCATGACCATAGCCTACCAGGCTACTCAGTCTGTGGGATTTTCCAGGCAAGAGTACTGGAGTGGCTTGCCATTTCCTTCTCCAGAGGATCTTCCAGACCCAGGGATCTAACCCAGGTCTCCCACAGTGTAGGCACAGGCTTTACTAAGTCACCTCCAAAAAAGCTATGCTAAGAGTCAT
The DNA here is from genome assembly GCF_019320065.1 of Cervus canadensis. Taxonomy (NCBI): domain Eukaryota; kingdom Metazoa; phylum Chordata; class Mammalia; order Artiodactyla; family Cervidae; genus Cervus; species Cervus canadensis. Next base: position 53,938,396 of record NC_057394.1, read on the forward strand.
GAAACTGACCAAATTTAAATGTTTGAGTTGTGGAGTTTATTAAATCAGTTTAAAACTCACTATGAGAAACAGAGGGAAAGCGACTGAATCAAATGACACAGGAGAGATAGCCAGTGAAAAGTATATACCAACTGAGTCCTGGAATAAGTATCATGACCTGCCCCTTCTTTTGCATGTCAGCTTCCCTTACTGATAACATAGTTAAGGAAACCAAAGTTAAGCAAAGAACAAAGGAGTGTAACCAGGCATAAGTTGTCTGAGTCTTATGGACATGTGCTCTAAAAGAGAGCATGGTGACAAGCATATAGCCACAGCTGTGCCTTAAAAACTCACCTGCTAAACTACCTTAGAGAGGGTTTGCAGATTTTCAGGGCAAAGCATCTTTGAGGGTCAGAAGAGAACGGTGTTGAGTGTCGTCAAGTGGATGCCAAATAACGGCAGAGGTATGGTTATGAGATGATCTTTTCAGTTGATCTTTATATATAAAATCAGCACTCACATTTCTATTTATTCTATCTATAGCATATTTTGCAGATTACTAGCTTCATATATAATATATGTATAAATATATGTAAATTACATATAGAAACTTGAGGCTTCCCAGGTGGCATAGGGGTGAAGAATCTGCCTGCCAATGAAGGAGACACAAAAGACACAGTTTTGGTCCCCGGGTCAGGACGATCCCCTGGTGAAGGAAATAGCAACCAACTCCAGTCGTCTTGCCTGAAAAACCCCACGGACAGAGGAGCCTGGTGGGCTATAGTCCATGGAGTCACAAAAAAATCAGACACAGCTGAGTAACTGAGCACGCACACACACACACACACACACACACACACACAATGCACCTTATGAAGTCTGTTCTGTCTCATACACACAATCTGCTTATTACATATCTATATTTAACACGCCATATGTGTTCTGTCCATATCGCCTATGCTCTTAAACAACCTTACTCACTCTGTATGCTCAACATTCAGCCCTCACAATATCTTTATGAGTTGCTCTATTATTATAATTCTTCCCAGTGAGCTTTAGAGATCAATCAACTGACCAAGGTTACTCTTATAGGAAGGAGGAAAGCTGAGACTTGGATCCGATTTGTCTGACTCTAATGTGTACAGACATGATCGTTACAAAAGACTATTTCCACATGGAAAAACGAATAAAGGTTTGAAAAATGATTTTAACTTATTGAAACTCCTTCTTTATTTATGACATCTGCATTAGCTCTCTACAAGAAGTTATGCTTATTCAGGTAATTCATTCAAGCCACTTGTCTCCATAGATACACTCAATTCTAATGCACTTGGAGAGCTCTTTCTTCATTATAACACATCCCTTGCATTATTCCGTTTTGCTACTCAAGTGCCAACTATTAATCTATGCAGAAAAAGCAACGTAAATAAAGAACAGAAAGACATACCTCCTAACATCTTAATGATATAACATAAATTCATAGAAAGCCTTGAAAAATGGTAGAAAACTATATTTTGAGAAGGAATGTTGAGATAAAAAAATCTGAGACTGAAAAGGATATTGATCCCAATTCTGCTGAGAGCAACAGAGAATGAGATAAAAAAAAAGAAATCATCACTTATGGAATACATTAATTTATTTTATTTCCCTTGTTTGCACACTGGGAATTGTGTATGATGATGACAGAGATAATTAAGTAGAAAATTACAAACAGAAAGTTTAGTGCATGAGAATAGTTTAGTGCATGGGACTGTTTACACAGTTTGCTCTCCTTAGATTCTGTTTCCAGAGATTAAGGACACATGGCATGAATTGCGTAGAGAGAAAATTAATTTAGTCTGTTTATCTTAGCAGAGGACTGATAAATAAGTGTCATCACAACTGATAAAGTTTAATTATGTGGAAAATGGAGAGCTGAACTGGTCAACAAATGTGTCCTGAATGAGATGACAGTGGGCTGAACCATAAATGATGGAGGATATTTACATTGTAGAGAGTGAGCATAGGGCAGAAATGGAATTCATAGTGAGAGGAATAAAAAGACCCCAAAGGATGCAAGGATTCAGATATCCAAAACATATTGATCATCTACAATTTATCAGGTAATATGCTAATTTCTGAAAATATAAGGAAATGAAAAATGACCCCACTTCTCACAAATATAAGCTTATCCAGAAAAGCTTATACATTTAATATAGAATGATTAGTAAAACTATGGAAATAAGAACAATATATGGAGAAGCAGAGAGAAGTAACAACGAAGTTTGTTTTTGATGACAAAGTAATCCAAGAGGAGCAATATTTTGAGCTGTATTTTTTAAAAATTGCATAAGAAATGCTAGGAAGACAGATGTTCCCAGGGAAATATATAATTATGTGCTCTTTGGAGAAAATGTAAAAGGAAATAATGGGTTTTTACCATAGGTTTGTGTGTGGCAGAAAAGAGAAAGAAAAAAGTGATAGAACCTGCAACAGAGTTGTAAGGATCAGCCAAGTCTTGTAGAAGTCACAGTGTGTGGAAAGAAACTTGGAATTTATTCTGTGGGAAATGGTCAAACTCTTAAAGAATGATTGGTAAAAGAGATTCATGATCAGATTTCAATTTCAGAAAGATTACTACAGAAATGTGGTAGAAGCAGATCAGAAGGCAAAATGGATTTAGGGAGACCTAATTCTTTTCCAAGTAAGTGGATGAGAGCTATAGAGATTAAAACAGGAGAAATGAAAAACCTGAGCTGAGGCAATAGTATAAGGGATAAAAAAGGAAGAGTGTAACTGAGAAATATTAAAAGGAAGTATTAGCTCAACACTATACTGACTTGGGGAAAAATTATAGATAATTCGCACAATTCATTTTGAAATTCTGCCTGGATTACAAGGCCTTTCATCAAAATAAGGCAAGAAAGGAAGTTTGTGGGAAGACAGAGAACTTACACAGAATACATTTTTCATATTAATTTTAGGTTCTAGTAGAAAATTCATAGATAGCTAACTGGTAGACAGAATAAGCATGAAAGGCAGAAAGGGGACTGTCTTTCTTCTGATTAAACTTAAAAGCTTTTGCACAGTTAGGGAAGCCATTGGCAAAACAAAAAGACAACCTAAGAAAGTGGAGAAATATTTGCAAATGATATGGGCAACAGAGGATGAGGTGGTTGGATGGCATCCGTGCCTCAACAGACATAAATTTGAAAAAACTCTGGTGACATTGAAGGACGGGGAGCCTGGCCTGATGCAGTCTGTGGGGTCACACATTGTTGGACACACTTAACAACTGAACAAAATAGCAACAACATGGATGGCAGCAATAAAAGAATTATGGGGTTTTTCCTAACCTCCCTTTTCACCAAGTGTAGCCAAGTAGCAGATGGTTTTTCTATCAGAATAACAAGGGATAGGCACTGGCTGGTGGTAGTAAGGTCAAGAATGAAGAAGAGCATGCTTGGCAGAGGTCAAGGTCAGGGGGCAGAAGCTTTCCCTGCCTCTTCCAAGTCCATTTTCCAATCCTGAGACCTTAACAACCTGTTAGTAATATGATCACAAGTGTCAAGTGTTGGCTTTTCCATAATTTCTATTTTCTTCACATAACATACATGACGGATCATGGCAAAGAGTGAGAGGCCCACAAAAAGGTCAGGATATGTCCCCCTAAAAAGGGTTGTGATTAGTAGAAAGTGACAGCTATCAACCTCAGTGATTATCAGTGACAGCCGTTTCTCTCTTTAAATAAAAGTCAGTCAGAAAAATATTTCACCTAGCAGAGTTTGTGTTAAGGAAAGTTGGGTTAATATTGAATCATTAGTTCAAAATAATTCCTCCAGATTCCTAAATAGCCCACTCTTATAAAGCTCAGACTTCAACTTTCTCATTTTAAATATGCTTTAGAATACTTTCTTTGATTAAAAAAGAGAGAGAAATTTAGGAGGGTTGACATTTCTCTTTCTGTTATAATTCTACATGGTGAAAGAAGAGATTCCTGGAAATACTTGTGATGTTCTTGGAGAGTAAGGACAATTTCCTCCTACTATTTGGAACATTTAATTCGCAGCTTGAGTTGGGGGGGAGGCATTCAGCCTCAACGTACGATATACAGTCTTTTTTGTTTGTCTCACAACACCAGTAAGGAGCTAACAGAGCTCACAGCTCCTCTACAATGGGCTGAATGACCGCTGTATTCTAGTCGCAAACAAAGCTCCAGAAGCAATTCAAAATTCTTCTTATGCTTGCAAATATGTTGCTCATTGTTCTTGTTTTAGAAGCAACCTTAATTTGCGCTGAAAATTCTGTTAGCATCTTATCTTCATAAGGCTCTGTATCTTTTAACATGGATCTATTTTTTTTCTAATTGGTGAATAATTTTTTAGGGAAGTGTTTACTAAATTCATAAGACTATCACTATTCTCTCTGCTATAATTAAGGTACGGCGCTTATACCTTAGTGATAAAACAATGTATTATCTCCAGAAACCCATTGTATGAGCAAAGTTTTAGCTTATAGTTTTCTAGAAAAGCTTTTGGGCATATTTTATTATATATATCCAAGTGTACAGAAATGTGTTCAGCATATTTTTAAAAACTTCTTCCTGGGAGACACAAGGTCATTTTTCAGACAAATATTTAAATGAACAGCATCAGAAAACATGCACATGTGTACTGCTGATGGATTATTTAAAATAATTGATATTACTTTTCCTTTCTAAAATGTACCTATATTTGTATGGATATTCTTTCAGAATAAAATTATAAATCATCATTAAAGAGAATTGAGGAAAGGCTTTAGATATCTTATTTCCTTGCTATATATACTAAGACATTTCTCTATATTTCATAAATGCACCAGAGATATGCATGTCATCAAACTGAACAAACCAATATTAGTTAATATCCTCAAATTCTATTGATCATGTGCTTTATCCCAGGCAATAGTCTTGTCACTTTAGTCATGTTAGTAAGTATAACTATTTTAATAATGCTATAATGTAGGCACTGCTATTATTTCCATTTTGCAGATGAGAGAAGTGGGGTACAGAGATTTATTGCCTTACTGAAAGCTGTTCAGTCAATAAATTGTAGGACTAGTATTGTATCCTAGACCTTTTGAATCCAGAACCTATGCTTTTATCAAAAGCTTAGTCACATTGCTCTTTTGGTCAGTTTGGTGGATTGAATTATTGTTTTCCAGAAAAAAAAATTGTTTATTCTTAAAAGAGAAGATATGCTTTTAAGATACAGAATTTTTCTACATATGCCCTTCCATTAGACTGTGCATGGTTGAGTTGTATGTTCCAAATATATTCATCAGTCTTGATTGTAACATTGCAAAAATTAATTAAATTGTCATTGACTATGTTTTATTTTAAATATTGGCACAACATTAGGAAATGATTATGAGCCCATCATTTGGGAGACTCTTATCTGTACACTTATTATTGTCATGTTTCCCCTGGGGAAAGAATATTGGAAACTGCTAAGAGACATAAAGAATTACAAATTAGTTTACAAGTCTTATTTCCAAATAAAATCAAGTTGAGCACATTAAAGACTTTGCTCACAATTACCTTTGGTGTTTTGTGACAGCAAAAATAGCTGAAAATGACAATCAGCTAAGAAGTAGTAAAAAAAAATCCAAAGAATAATGACCTAGGAATCCCCACTGTGTTTGCAGTTTATTTCTATTGTATGAGGTTTCTTTAAAAACTCTAAGTCGTATACTTGCCTATGTCAGAACCCATCTTTCGGATGGATTTCGCTCACCTGTGATCCATAATTGTACAATCTTTTTAGGACAGGGTTCAAATCCACTGCCTTCCTTTTTGTTTTTGAAGCTTGCCTCCCTGATTCCTGCTTCAAGGACTCGTCAAGAGAGCAGGAGATAGCCATCTTCTAGTCCTCTTGGAGATTTGCATGTAGGAAAGCAAGCAAATCCATATTCACTCTGCGCATGGCTCCTGGGGTGATAAGGACAATGTGAGCCTCAGAGGGAAGGATTGCTTCACAACAAGGAGCTCATGCATTTCAAATTGCTCTACACCTGGGCTGAAATAAGTCCATATTCCTGTTGGTTAATGATGCTGCTCTACTGGCAAGACTGACAGCTTGAAGGAGCATGCACATACAGCAGGCTAATTCAAGGAAACGCTTCTTTTTTTTTTTTTTTAACTGATTGACATGATTACAAGAAAGAGAAATTGGCCATATCTTCCTGCATCTGGTTGCATAGCACAGTGACAACATAGACTCTGCATTAAGTTTATGGAATTTAATTCTCCTTATTTCTGCTTGTACAAGTGTATTTTGCTGAGTGTTTAAAACACCGATGATTATTTGACATAGACTTTCTTTCATGTCCTTCATCAGACTACTATAGTACTTTATTACTGATACCATTTTAGTTTTCTGTTGCCTTTTCCCATACTGTCTGGCCTCTGCCTCATATAGATGCTTGTATAGAAAGGATAACTATCTGATTACTCTTTGGGTTGTGCAAAAACATGGTTTTTGAAAGATTTATTGATTATACTGAGTACAAACTACTTAACTACATCTCTTTATTTTTTCTTGCTCTGCATTGTCATTGATAGGTATATATTTGTCATTGATACGTATATATTATCTTCCTTCACACAGATCCACTCACATACATAGGTCCAAGGCTCTCGGCTCCCAATTTTCTCCCACTTATCCTTCTTATTGAAGTTACCCTTCAATACTTGGACCACCTGATGCGAAGAACTGACTCATTCGAAAAGACCCTGATGCTGGGAAAGATTGAAGGTGGGAGGAGAAGGGGACAACAGAGGCTGAGATGGTTGGATGGCATCACCGACTTAATGGACATGAGTTTGGTTAAACTCTGGGAGTCGGTGATGGACAGGGAGGCCTGGCGTGCTGTGGTTCATGGGGTTGCAAAGAGTCAGACACAACTGAGTGACTGGACTGAACTGAACTATCCTTCTTAACTAATGTCCCACACACTGTGTATTTAAGGTTTATTTTGGACTCTTTCAATTGCAGCTACACATATTGTCTTTGCAGTTACGGGGGGAAATGAAATTAAATCAGCTAATCACAGATCTGGGAAAAACAGAGGTTGTTCCGCTGAAACCTTAGGAGAAAACCTGACAGCACACTCTGTAGCTATTCATATCACTTTTTTTTCCCCCCCAAAAAAAACAAGCCCTGTCTTTAATCTGTTATTTGGTTTCAAGCTTCTTTGATCCATTATTCACTTTGAAATCCAACCTTTGTTTAGACATTCACTTTAGCTCTATATTCTAAAATTGCACCCACAGTTCAGAAAGATGGAGCTTTAAAACAGCAGACTTCTCTTAATTTCCTAGATCATGGAAATGCACAGAAGCTACTGAACTACCGAACTTCTCTGAGCTGGCTCCAGCCACAAGAAGCACAATAATTGGGGTTCAAGTAATTAGACAGCATTTTTTTGTTGTTGTTGTTCTGTTAGCTAAATACAGTAATAATGTAAACTAATGACTAATCAAACTAATCAAACATCCCAGTCTTTCTTTCAAAGAGCTTGAAAATTCTGGGAGATTTGCATCTTATATCTATGTGTTGGTTGGGCCTACTCAGTGCCCAATAACTACATTTTTCTTTACTGACTGAAATGTGTTTAATTTGAGAAGTAATGCAAAACAAACTAACAAAAAAAATCAAAATGTCACTATTCTTACTGATAATGGCTAGGTTGAGGATACAGCATAGGGTGATAGGCAAGTGCAGCTGCTGTCTGAAGGCCAGAACTGAAGGCCAGAACAGGGGCAGGCCTGCCATTCCGGGGAGGAGGCACTGAAACTCTAGCAGCTGATGCCGTTCTTGGGACTGGCTTGCAGATTATTCCCTCCGGTTTCCCCACCAGTAAATAGTTTACTTCCTTAGAGGTAATGTGGGTAAAGGGACCACAAAAAGGCCAAAAGTACTGCTTGGGAAAATTCCTCTCATGGAAACCAGGAATGGGGAAAAGGTATCCACTTCTCAGAGGAGAACACATTATTTTATGATTTGAATATACATTGTGTTCTTACATGAATTTAATCTCCTAATAATTTTATTTAAATAATAAATTTGATTGCCAAATTTTCATGAAACATTGAAAAGTTCAACTTTATTTTTAAAGTTATAGGAATTCTTTAAAATTCTGAATGAATGAAAGATTGAAGGCAGGAGGAGAAGGGGACAACAGAGGGCGATATGGTTGGATGGTGTCACCGACTCGATGTACCTGCGTTTGAGCAAGCTCCGGGAGCTGGTGAAGGAAAGGGAGGCCTGTCGTGTTGCAGTCCATGGGGTTGCAAAGAATCAGACATGACTGAGCAACTAAACTAAACTGAACTGACTGTGAGTATCCACGAAGTTTTAAACAAATACTTGAATATCACAAATTTGCATTTTTAATTGAAGTTGATGTACAATATTGTGTAGGTTACAGATGTACAATATAGTGATTCATAATTTTGAAAGTTATACTCTTTATATTTATGAAAAATTACTAGCTATAGTCTCTGTGCTATACAATATATCCTTACAGTTTATTTTTGTGTAATAGTTTATATCTCTTAACTCCTACTCTTATGTTGCCCCTCCCCACCTCCCCACTAATAACCAGTAATTTGTTCTCTATATATATGAGTTTATTTCTTTTTTATTATAGGCATCAAATTTTCATATTTTTTATATTTGACATATAAGTGAAAACATGCCTTTGTCTTTTCCTCACTTATTTCACTTAGCATAAACCCTTCATGTCTATCCATGTTGTTGCAAATGACAAATTTTCATTCTTCTTAATGACTACATAGTATTCCATTACCTATAATTATATATATGTACGTTTGTGTTAGTCTCTCAGTCATGTCCGACTCTATGCCACCCCATAGACTGTATCCCACCAGGCTCCTCTGTCCATGGAATTCTCCATGTAAGAATACTGGCCTAGGTATCCATTCCCTTCTCCAGGGGATCTTCCCAAATCAGGAATCAAACCTGGGTCTCCTGAATTGCAACCACCAGAAAAACCCATTATATATATACATATATATACACATATGTCATAGCTTCTTTATCCATCCATCTGTTGATGGACATTTAAGTTGCTTCTATACCTTGGAAGTTGTAAATAATGCTATTATGAATATTGGAGTGTATGTAGCTTTCCAAGTTAATGTTTATATAGTATATAATGTATATATATTATATATTATAGATATTATATATATCTATAGAGATTATATATAGAGATTATATAGTATATAATCTATAATGTTATATATATATATATACATATATATATATCTCCAGGAATAGAATTGCTGAGTCATATGGTAGTTCTATTTTAATTGGTCCTCTGTGACAACCTAGAATGGTGGAATGGGGTAGGAAGTGGGAGAGAGGTTCAAGAGGGAGGGGACATATCATATCTTCAGCACTCAGACTTTTATTTATGGTCCACCTCTCACATCCATACATGACTATTGGAAAACCACAGCTTTGAATATATGGACCTTGTTGACAAAGTGATATCTCTGTTTTTTAATAAGCTGTCTAGGTTGTTATAGCTTACATTCCAAAGAGCAAGCATCCTTTAATTTCACAGCTGCAGTCACCATCTGCAGTGATTTTGGAGCCCAAGAAAATAAAATCTGTCACTGCTTCCACTTTTCCCTTTCTATTTGCCATGAAGTGATGCGACCAGATAACATGATCTTAGTTCTTTAAATGTTGAGTTTTAAGCTGGTTTTTTCACTCTCCCCTTTCACCCTCATCAAGAGGCTCTTTAGTTCCTCTTTGTTTTCTGCCATTAGACTGGTATCATCTGCATGTTTGAGGGTGTTGATATTTCCCCTGGCAATTTGATTCCAGCTTGTGCTTCATCTAGTCCAGCATTTCTCATGATGTACTCTGCATGTAAATTACATAAACAGAGTGACAATATACAGCCTTGACATACTCCTTTCCCAATTTGGAACCAATCTGTTGTTCCATGTCCAGCTATAACTGTTGCTCCTTAACCTGCATACAGGTTTCTCAGGATGCAGGTAAGGTAGTTTGGTATTCCCATCTCTTGAAGAACTTTCCACAGTTTGTTGTAATCCACACAGTAAAAGGCTTTGGTTCGACTAAATGAAGCAGAAGTACATGTTTTTCTGGAATTTTATTAATCCAACGAGTGTTGGCAATTTGATCTCTTGTTCCTCTGCCTTTTCTAAATCGAGCTTGAACATCTGGAAGTTTTTGGTTCACATACTTTTGAAGCCTGGCTTGGAGAATTTTGAGCATTACGTTGCTAGCATGTGAGATGAGTGTAATTGTGCAGTAGTTTGAGCATTCTTTGGCATTGTCTTTCTTAGGGACTGGAATGAAAAGTGACCTTTTCCAGTCCTGTGGCCACTGCTGAGTTTTCCAATTTTTCTGGCATATTGAGTGCAGCACTTTCACAGTATCATCTTTTAGGACTTGAAATAGCTCAGCTGGAATTCCATCACCTCCACTAGCTTTGTTTGTAGTGATGCCTCCTAAGGCCCACTTGACCTCACATTCCAGGATGTCTGGCTTTAGGTGAGTGATCACACTACCATAGTTATCTGGGTCATGAAGATCTTTTTGTACAGTTCTTCTGGGTATTCTTACCACCTTTTCTTAATATCTTCTGCTCCTGTTAGTTCCATACCATTTCTGTCCTTTATTCAGCCCATCTTTGCATGAAATGTTCCCTTGGTATCTCAAATTTTCTTGGAGAGATCTCTAGTCCTTCCCATCTTATTGTTTTCCTCTATTTCTTTGCACTGATCACTTAAGAAGGCTTTCTTATCTCTCTTTGCTATTCTTTGGAACTCTGCATTCAGATGGGAATATCTTTCCCTTTCTCCTTTGCCTTTAGCTTCTCTTCTTTCCTTAGCTATTTATAAGGCCTCCTCAGACAACCATTTTACCTTTTTGCATTTCTTCTTGCAGATGGTTTTGATCACTGCCTCTTGTATAGTGTTACAAATCTCCATCCATAATTCTTCAGGCACTCTATGAGATCTAATCCCTTGAATCTATTTGTCACTCTACTGTATGATCATAAGGAATTTGGTTTAGGCCATACCTGAATGTTCTACAGGTTTTCACTACTTCCTTCAATTTGAGTCTGAATTTTTGCAATAAGGACTTCATGATCTGAGCCACAGTCAGCTGCTGGTCTTGTTTTTGCTGACTACATATAGATTCTGCATCTTAGCTGTAAAGAAAATAAACAATCTGAGAACCCCATGAACAGTATGATAAGGCAAAAGATATGACACTGAAAGATGAACTAGCCAGGTTGGTAGGTGCCCAATATGCTACTGGAGAAGACTGAAGAAATAGCTCCAGAAAGAATGAAAAGGCTGAACCAAAGTGAAAAAAATGCCCAGTTGTGTGTGACTGGTGATGGAAGTAAAGTTTGATGCTGTAAAGAAAAATATTGTATAGGAACCTGGAATATTAAGTCCATGAATCAAGGCAAATTGGAAGTGGTCCAATAGGAGATGGCAAGAGTGAACATCGACATTTTAGGAATCAGGGAACTAAAATGGACTGGAATGGGTGAATTTAACTCAGATGACCATTATATCTACTACGGTGGGCAGAAATCCCTTATAAGAAATGGAGTAGCCCTCGTAGTCAGCAAAAGAGTCTGAAATGCATACTTGGGTGCAATCTTCAAAATGACAGAATGATCTCTGTTTGTTTCCAAGGCAAACCATTCAAATCACAGTAATCCCAGTCTATGTCCCAACCACTAATGCTGAAGAAGCTGAAGTTGAAGAGTTCTGTGAAGACCTACAAGATCTTCTAGATCTAACACCAAAAATAGATATCCTTTTCATCATACGGAACTGGAATGCAAAAGTAGGAAGTCAAGAGTTACCTGGAGTAACAGGCAAGTTTGGCCTTGGAGTACAAAATTAAGCAGGGCAAAGGCTAACAGAGTTTTGCCAAGAGAATGCAAAAAATATAATCAATATGATTTAAATATTGACCATTTTGTGATGTCCATATATAGAGTCATCTCTGGTGTTGTTGGAAAAGGGTATTTGCTATGACTAATATGTTCTCTTGACAAAACTTTCTTAGCCTTTGTCCTGCTTCGTTTTGTACTCCAAAGTACCAAACCTGCCTGTTACTCGGTCATCTCCTGATTTCCTACTATTGCATTCCAGTCTCCTATGATTAATAGGACGTCTTTTTTTGTTGTTTTGGTTTTAGTTCTCAGAGGTCTCCTAGGTCTTCACAGAACTGATCAACTTCAGTTTCTTCAATATCAGTGGTTGTGTCATAGACTTGGATTGCTGTGATTTTGAATGATTTGCCTTGGAAACAAACTGAGATTTTTCTTTTCTTTTCTTTTGTCAGTTTTTAAGCTTGCACCCAGTTACTGCATTTTGGAATCTTTTGTTGATTATGAGGGCTACTCCACTTCTTCTATGATAGTTTTGGCCTCAGTAGTAGATATAATGGTCATCTGAATTAAATTCACCCATTCCCATCCATTTTAGTCACTGATTCCTAAGATGTAGATGTTTACTCTTGCCATCCTCTGCTTGACCACATCCAATTTACCTTGATTCATGCACCTATTATGCCAGCAATGCTGTTCTTTCAACATAGGAGTTTGCTTTCATCATCGGACACATCCACAACTGAGCATCATTTATGCTTTGGCCCAACCATTTCATTCTTTCTGGATTTATTAGCAGTTTGTCCTCTGACCCTCCCTAGGAGCATACTGGACACCTTATAACGTGGGAAGCTCATCTGTTGGTGTCATATTTTTGTTTGCTTTTTTATACAGTTCACAAAGTTCTCACAGCTAGGACACTGAAGTGGGTTGCCATGCCCTCCTCCAGAGGATCAAGTTTTGTTAAAACTCTCTGTATGACCTATCCAACTTGGGTGGCCATACTTGGCATGGCTCATAGCTTCATTGAGTTACACAAGCCCCTTCCATCAAAACAAGGCAGTGATCCATGAAAGGGGATAATAGAACTGAAAAAAGTCAAATATTTTATCTCACAAGATGTCATATCTAGGGTAAAAACACTGCCATAATGAACATAATATATCATATAATTTTATATTACATAACAATATATTATAATGTATTTAGAAAATAACATATTTTATAAAGCAAAATCTTACACAAAACTTAGAATTCATGAAAAAAAAAACAATGAAGCTTAGAGTATATAAAATTCAAGTCATTTATAATAAGGATAATCAGTTTTTTTTTTTAATGTTAAAGATAGTGTTATTTAAAATGTGACATTTTGTTAATTTTCTGCAGTGCCACGAACAAGGAATCAACCATGAATTGATTGAATGATTATATGAGGGAGAATTTTTATTAACAATGGAAATATCTTCCTAGCACATCAGAAAAAGATCAACTTTATCTACAATTCTGTGAAATTAATCCATTCTTGCCTTTTGTCTTTTTTTCAAAATAATCTTTATAATAATCTAAATCTGTTATCATATAGAAATTTTATGTCTTCATAACCATATGACACACACACAAAGACACACACACACACACACCCTCTACATGTATATTTAAACTAAATAGCAACAAATAGAGTCTTAAGTATATATTTTTCACAATAAAAGCATATTTTATAACTTAGCCAACAAACTATTTTTGCTAATAGTGCATGTGAAATAATTCCTTCATGACTACAATATTTGAAAGATGTCATTTGTTCAATGATATTTAATGAATTATAGTTTGCAATGGAAAAAGTTTTAAGTATGTAAAATAATCATACAGTATTTACTCTTTCCAAATAGCACAAAAAATATTTTATACCTACTCAATCTGGAGTTGGAGAAGGCAATGGCACCCCACTCCAGTGTTCTTGCCTGGAGAATCCCAGGGATGGGGGAGCCTGGTGGGCTGCCGTCCATGGGGTCGCTAAGGGTCGGACACGACTGAGCGACTTCACTTTCACTTCTCCTTTCATGCATTGGAGAAGGAAATGGCAACCCACTCCAGTGTTCTTGCCTGGAGAATCCCAGGGAAGGGGGAGCCTGGTGGGCAGCCGTCTATGGGGTCCCACTGAGTCGGACACGACTCAAGCGACTTGGCAGCAGCAGCCGCAGTCTGGAGTTCACTAGATAAAGGGGAGGCTTGTGATGTGAGTGTCAGATTCTGTGAAATGTGGACAGGGAACTTTTTAAACTCTTCTGAAACTACAGAGTGAGGAAGAACTAGAATGAAAGTGTTATTTGCATTAAGAAATATTTGCTTTTTTTTCTTTTTATTAAAATAGTCATAAACTTACAGTACACTTTAACTAGTAAAAAAAAATTAAAAGGCGAGAAAAAATATTTTTAAATTCTTTTCATAGAAAGTAAATTTGAAATATGTATAAGTATTCCATTTCTGCTTATGAAGTGCAGCCAAAATGTGACTGAAATATAAGAAAGAGGCTGAGAATCCTATTTGTACATTTCTGTCTACCAACCTATTTATATGTTTATAATCTCAAATATTAATGATGAATTGTTAAGAATTTATCATGAGTATAACTAGTCATTATAATTTGGATCTTCTGAAATGCAAATTATTAATCAAGACTAAAAAGCTTCTTTATTGACAATATAAATAGTATTTTATTGTCAGACATCTAAAATTTACATTTAATATTAGATTATCCAATTACTAATAATGACTATAAGACATATTTCCTCTAATAGCAGAGTGAGGTAGTAAAAATGAGAGCTAGCTTATTATATATTTAAGTATATTAAAACAATATAAACATATTCATAAATTTAAACATTTTTAAATGCATGCACATATTTCTCTTGAAATAATATTTTAAGTTTGAAAACAAAATATTTTTGCATAATTTCTACATTTTTCTCCCAAATCATTTTTTGAGAAATTGGTTATCTTCTGACTTACAGACAATGGTAGCTTGGTTCTTTTCTCGATAGCTTTGAATTTATTTTTTTTAATGAACATAATTCATAAATCTTAAACCAAAGATAATATTAAGGCAATGTTGAGGTTCTATCTGAAGTGCCATCCTTAAGAAATATATTTAAAAATATACAACTTAAATAACAGCCATATAGAATATGTGGAACTCAATCAAGTTTGGAATCTGATACAATTAATAAAATAATTATTTGTGGATAAGAAAAGAAATTCAATTATGGATTGGTTGTTGGACAATGTTAAAAGTTTAATTTTGTTAGCTACAAGAATAACATTGTGATTTCAATAAAAATATGTATTTTCTTTATTGCTACCAATACCACCTCAATTATCAGGTTTCTAGCCCCCACTGGCATCTCCCATTTCATATTTCAGGTGAATCGCTTCATCCTTTCCCAGTTTGCTTAGTAATATTATAATAAGTTGCTTTGAATCTTTGAGGGAAGGGGAGGGAGAAGAAAAGGGATGGAGGCAAGAAACGAACCTACACTTGGGCTACAGAAAATTTAGTGATTATCTTTAGCCTGGGGTTGGTTAGCTACTCATGCTCATTGGGACATAGGGGGAAAGTGTTCTTATTCCATACTTAGACTAAAACACACTAACATCAGTACCAATGGTAAGATTATTTTTTCTGTTCCCTATGTATATACTTCCTGGTGTCTCAGACAATAAAGAATCTGCCTGCAATGCAGGAGACCTGGGTTCAACTCTTGGGTCAGGAAGATTCCCTGGAGAAGGGAATGGTAACCTACTCCAGTATCCTTGCCTGGAAAATTTAATGGACAGAGGAACCTGGCGGGCTACAGTCCATGGGATCGCAGAGTCAGACATGACTGAATGACTAACACTTTCACTCCCTGTATATACTCTCCACCTGTCTTAGCCTGTATCTTTGAAATACCTTGTCCTTTTTCAGGATTTTCTCATTAAACATTTTAAACCTATTTCTTTGGTAAAATAGAGCTCAGTGGGATATGCCCAAAATCCTGGCATGAATGTGAATGCTTTCTCCCTCCAGACCATGATGTTTCTAAATCATTAGAAACATTTTCTTTATTTCTCAGAGTGATAGCTAGTAACATGCCCTTTCATATGTATGGGAAAGTCTTTCCAAACCTCCTGCTCCCGGGAAGCCTATCTGCCAGGAGCAGCTCTACAAGTGCACTCAGCAGCGGGCAAGAGGGTCTCTTTGGCCACACATAACAGCAGGCAAACCGGCCTCCCATGCATGTATTTTTGTTTACATCATCAACCAGTGCATTGATGAGCTGCCAATTTGCTCAAGCAGGACAACATTGAGAAGTAGGCCAGCTTGATCTTTGGCACATGGCTCTCATCATAACTCAATCTCTTTCTTTGGCCAAGCTGAAAAATAATTATTTTAAAAGATAAGCCTCAGGTTAAAAAGAAGAAAATCTCAAAGTGATTTCACTTTAATTTATTAAGTTTTTATAACATTTGAACCAAATGATGACATTAATGTAAGTGACCTAAATTTTCCATTCAAAAATACATTTTCAATTATAATAATCATTATTAGACTAGTCCTTCCTCATTTTTCAAAGTATAATCCGAATGAAGATGAAGAATTAGAAAGGGAATGAGATGAAAGAGATCAGAAGAAAGGAGTTAGAAGGTGGAAGAGAAAGAATAGGAAAGATAAAACAACATATCAGGAAAGAAATAAAAGAAAAACCAAGAGAGATGTGAAAAAATGATGATAAAGATAAGACTAGAGAAAAGAGAAGGAACAAAGAAATGAGAGGAATGGGAGAGAAATGAGAAGAAAAGACACTCTGAGATTGAAAGTACTTTCATATGTTTATACCTTCTCTTGTTCAGTTTTCATAATCAGTTGCCCATTCTGGGGTCATTGTGAATGTGTCATTATTCAAGTTTGTGAAAAATTCATGCACACTGGAATTTTCATGTTGGGTCTCAAAGCTTTACTTATCAAAATCTTTACTGACAATAATAATGAAGTGTGCCACTCTATCACTAATGATCAGTTCATGTGAAATGCATCAGAAATGTTGGATGTGAGCTTTTTTTTCTGGCAGAGATTCAGCTTCAAAGATGCTTGTGTGCTGCTGTAGCTTCAACCAAGAAAGAGTGTGAGTAGTCTATTTTAAACTCTACAATAAAGGAAGAACTCATTACTGTGACTCATTTATTTTCTCAGAAATAGCTTCAGTCTCTCACTAACCACACAGGCAGTCATTTTCAGATGATCTTAAAATAGAGTTATTGTTCATGCCAAAACACTGACCTCTTGAATGATATCTTCTTTTTTTTTTTCATTTTTAAAAAAAGCAACAATTTTCTTCTATGACTTTTCATACACTATCCAGAGATCAGTGTTTTTGTCCCATGTGGTGTTACTTTAAGAACACATATAATATTATGTTGGATAATCTATATATTAAAATGACAATTCAGATGGTGACCAATTTTTCTTCACATTTTTCTTTTCAAATTCATGTTGTATTCAAACTTTCTCACCGTATTACGTGCAATGAGGTTTTCAGCATAGAAAAATGTGGTTCTTATTTAAAATGTACTGCTTATAATACAATTCTTCTCTGTGTAAACGAGCATTGTTTGATTTTTCAAAAATTTACAAATTTAAAATGCTTAGACATTAATTTGCTCAGAGTTAGCAATATGGATAACACTATGTTATGGAGTGTTCAAGCTTATTTGAATATGTAACACATTTTTCTTGGGATCCCAGTTAATATCAAAAGCAAATCTTTATTACTTAATTTGGCCAGTAGAAAAAAAAAGAAATCTAAAAATCATTAAACACACACACACACACACACACACGGAGTTAGCTCGTGAATAGGGTTTCACAAATGAGGAAATCAACAGAAAACTTTTGTATTTTGGGCAGTCGTATGTTGCAGAGATGGCAGATCTCAGTAGTCTGAATTCCTAGCTTGAATGTTTTGTATTCAACATTGTATCTAGCTTGTATCTATTACTATCACTTTCTATTGATTTATGACTTTTTTACTCAATCTCATTTGTATAATTCCAGATCATGAAAATACAAGCTCAACCAACCAGACCACATTCAGGACAAATTGTAAAGGTAAATCCTTGCTAGCACTTTACTTTTTTGGCTACACCTATAACCAAACATGTAGTGCAAAAAAAACTAATGTAAAATTAAAATGAAAGAGAAGAAGAGAGAGGAGAAGAAGCAGAAGAAAGACCAGGAAAGGCTCCTGAATAAAGTCATGAACTCCAACAATTTTAACTGTATATGGAATTAGAAGACTATGTGGGAATACGGGGAAGGACCAGAGAAACTGGAAGAAAAAAATGAAGAAAAGTGTCACTGAATTCAAATAAAAATATGTTTTCAGAAGACACATTCTAACAGAAATGTTGAATACTCTTTTAAAGTTTGAGTACATAATAACAAAGAGCTTAGACTAACCTTAGAGCTTAGGATGCAAAATCGGTGTGCTGAAGTACTTATATCTTTAAGTACTGGGCAGCGTTCTCAGTGTCTGTTGGTGTGCTTTGGCCACCTGATGCAAAGAGCCAACTCATTGGAAAATAACCTGATGCTGGGAAAGATTGAGGACAGGAGGAGAAGGGGCATCAGTGGGTGAGATGGTTGGATGGCATCACCAACTCAATGGACATGGGCGTGAGCAAGCTCCAGGAGACAGTGAAGGACAGGGAAGCCTGGAGTGGTGCAGTCCATGGGGTCGCAAAGAGATGGACATGACTGAGTGACCAAACAACAAAAATAAGAAAGAATTTCAGTATAGAAAAACTTTATCTTGTTGCTTATTTTTATTTGCTCTACAAGTAGACAATCCCATTTCTAATGGGTACTTTACACAAAATTGTATACCTCTAATTTTTTAAGACACTCAAATATTGAACTTGACTAAAATTTTCCTGAGTTAATTCTGTGCAGTACTACCTACTATCTGCATGATGTTGGACAAGAAACTTGCCATTAGTGGTGTGTTTTCCTCATTAATAAAATGCCAAAGAAGTAGCTCTTAACTTATCAACTTGGAAGGAAGAAATAGGATAATGCCTGGAAAAGTGCCTGACCCTTTGATGATTGGTACATTGTGTTAGTTGTGGTCCTCCAAAACAAAAATATTCCTCTCGGACATGTTTCACTGAAGAGAAGTTAATGGATAATCTGTTAAAGGAGGTGTGTGGAATGTTCAGGGACCCAACAAGGAATGTGGGACCTTCAAGGACTAGCGGCAGGAGGGCATCATTGCTACACCTAAGCCTGAAGGAGGAGGAGAGGAATTGACCGTGCCCATGCCTACTGAGCTACAGCCACTTCTTTCTACCATCGCCTGGCCTTGCTTCACTTTGGTTGAACCCAAGGGAGACAAAGGAGCCCAAGCAATGAGGTCCTTAGCAGGCAGCTGCCTCCAGTTTATTGCACAAGGAAACAGAGATTGCATGAGACAAGGAAGGATGGAATAGTTTTATAACCACAACATTCTACTCCTTTTGTCATGTAGCATCTTTATCTGTCCTCTACTTGGGTAAATATATTTCAACCAGAGAGAGCACTGTTGTATTAACCATCATGTCATCACAGGATGGTGTCAGTCCAGTCTCCCTACCATCTAGAACATAAACTGTAACATGAATCATAGCCAATGCTTTTTATATATAAAAGACAGGGAAAAGGTCAAAAGAAAAGCAAACACAATATCAAATACAGTTGCAACAACACCTACTATAAGTAGATCATAAATCCTCAACTGTTAACCATTGCTTTCTTCTTGCATCATCTATTCTATGTTCCCCCTTAATCTTTGTCAGCATCTCAGTTGGTCTTGGTTCTTTACCAGAGGATGGACCCAACTCATCATTTTTACATGATACAAGACTTTCACGATGCTGTCTTCACTTGACCCCTACAGTTAACCTTTGGTCATTGTTTTTGGATGTAGATTATTAAAATGTGCCTCAGTGAGTCTGCTTGTTTCAAAATTAGTCTTTTACTCATTTTTATAATGACCACTCCATTTCCCTTTGATAACTAGGACTGTTCACCCTGCTTGCAGTGTACTGGCATAAAGAGCCCAAAACAGATTGAAGTAGTCTTAGCTTTCAATTTAATGGAAGAATGACTATGCACTTTCATTGAAGCATTCTCCTCTAAGAGTTACAATCCTACCATGACTAAGGTTGTGGAAAGAGAAGTAAAAGCTCTGTAAGTGGAGCAGGCATGTTAAATACACACACACACACACACACACACACACACACACACACACACGCAAACTAGAAGAGAGAGACAGAGTGAGAGAAGGAGGAAGCACTCTTCAGCTGCATTCCAGACTTTCCAGACACCTACTCTTCGGCTGTCAAAGACATACCAATGTGTGGGGGTTTACTTTAAAACGTATTCTGAACCTTGTAGGATAGCACCTCAATTTTAAACAATGCACTCTCCTAGTCAGCACCATCAGTTCAAATCTGTAGCTCAGTCATGTCTAAGTCTTTGCGACCCCATGGACTGCAGCACCCCAGGCCTCCCTGTCCATTACCAACTCCTGGAGCTTGCTCAAACTCATGTTCATTGAGTTGGTGATGCCATCCAACCATCTCATCCTCTGTCGTCCCCCTTTCCTCCCATTTTCAATCTTTCTTAGCATTAGGGCCTTTTCAAATGAGTCACTTCTTTGCATCAGGTGGCCAAAGTATTGGAGTTTCAGCTTCAGCATCAGTCCTTCCAATGAATATTCAGGACTGATTTCCTTTAGGATGGACTGATTGGACCTGTTGAAGTCTAAGGGACTCTCAAGAGTCTTCTCCAACACCACAGTTCAAAAG
The DNA here is from genome assembly GCF_019320065.1 of Cervus canadensis. Taxonomy (NCBI): domain Eukaryota; kingdom Metazoa; phylum Chordata; class Mammalia; order Artiodactyla; family Cervidae; genus Cervus; species Cervus canadensis. The sequence goes on from NC_057394.1 coordinate 53,959,201, forward strand.
CATCAATTCTTTGCACTCAGATTTCTTTATAGCCCAACCCTCACATCCATACATGACTACTGGAAAAACCAAAGCTTTGATTAGATGGACCTCTGTTGGGAATGTCTCTGCCTTTTTATATGCTGTCTAGCTTGGTTATAGCTTTTCTTCCAAGGAATAAGTGTCTTTTAATTTCATGGCTGCAGTCACCATCTGCATTTTGGAGCCCAAGAAAATAAAGTCTCTCACTGTTTTCGTTGCCTCCGCATCTATTTACCATGAAGTAAATGGGCCAGATGCCATGATCTTAGTTTTCTGAATGTTGAGTTTTAAGCCAACTTTGTCACTCTCCTCTTTCACTTTCATCAAGAGGCTCTTTGGTTCTTCACTTTCTGCCATAAGGATGTTGTCATCTGCGTATCTGAGGTTATTGATATTTCTCCCAGCAATCTTGATTCCAGCTTGTGTTTCATCGAGCCCAGCATTTCTCATGATGTACTCTGCATATAAGTTAAATAAGCAGGGTGACAATATACAGCCTTGACATACTCCTTTCCTGATTTGGAACCAGTCTGTTGTTCCATGTCTAGTTCTAACTGTTGCTTCTTGACCTGCATACAGATTTCTCAGGAGGCAGGTTGGATAGTATGGTATTCCCATCTCTTTAAGAATTTTTCACAGTTTGTTGTGCTTCATACAGTCAAAGGCTTTGGCAAAGTCAATAAAAGAGAAGTAGTTGTTTTTCTGGAACTCTCTTGCTTTTTTGATGATCCAGCATAATTGGGCATTTAGTAGTCATTCCATCTTTAAATCAGGCCAGCTATTTCTATGTAATGGGGTATATCAGGATACAAGTGATTTTTGCTTACGTGAACCTGTTGCTATAATTTCTCCACCAAAAAATGAGTTCCTTGATCAAAGTTATTATTTATTGGGCTGCCAAAGTTCTTTCTTCACCTTTGTGAGAAGCTGTACTTTAATAAAGG